>NW_026596034.1:34473956-34512896 GCF_907164565.1 Psammomys obesus | reverse complement strand
CCCCCCCACAGACACTCACCTATATACACACACCTACATATAGACATACATAAACCAACACAGAGACAGACAGACATACCTACACATAGCCATATACAAACCAACCTCCACACACATACACCTACATAGATACACACACATACCTACATACAACCATATACAAATCAACATACACACACATACCTACACAGGATATACACACATAACTACATATAGAGACACACACATATATACATACCCCTATATATAGACAAATATATAGATGCCTACATATGCACATATACATACATAATACATGCACAAATACATGTATGCACACACATATGTATATCTGTATATATACATGTATGTATACATGTGTATAGATACACATGCAAATGCTTATATACATAAACACACACACACACACACACACACACACACACTTGACTCCCCAGCTGTCCAGCTGGGATTGGGCTGCCCTTTGAACAGGTGACATCTAGGGAAACATTAATGTGCTAATGGATCAGAGTTCTTTTTAGTTTTTAGGTTTTTTTTTTTTTTGTTTGTTTGTTTGTTTGTTTGAGACAGCTTCTCTCTGTACAGCCTTGACTGTCCTGGAACTTGACCTGTAGTCCATGCTGGCTTTCAACATTTGCCTGTCTCTCAAGTCCTGGGGTTAAAGGTGTGTGCCACCACCACACGGTCAAGAGCAGAGGTCTTGAAAGACAATACGGGGACCCAGCATTTTGGATAAGTTTTACACACACACACACACACACACACACACACACACACACACACACACCTGACTAAATGATCAGAAGGTGGTGAAAAATAGGGTCTGGTTGGAGGAAGCAGTCACTAGATTACATGTCCTTAAGGACCACATCTTGCCCTGGCTCTTTCCTGTTAGGACTCGGCTCCATTTCCTGTTTGCTGTGATGTGAGTCGCTTACTCCCCCTCCCCCCACAATGACCGAAGCACGAGTTGTTTCTAGGGGTCTTCAGTCACAAGAGTGAGAAAGACAACCAGAGATCTTTCTCATAAAATGCCATAAGCTTGGAAACGGGCAGGTCAATGGCTAGAATAAAATGCCACAGGAGCCTGGGGAAGAATGCTCAGCTCCTAACTGAACTGGGCTTTGCTCTGGGACAAGCTGACTATAAGGGAATCAGTTCTGGGCTGCTCTGTTTAATGTCACTCAGAAGAAAGAACTGAAGGTGAAAGGAGCTGTGCAGGGTTTCTTCTAGCCCTTTCTCCTGCCTTATAGAATGCTCTGCCCTGTCTTCACTGTACCGGCTCCTTTATGTATTATTTATCAACATTGGATTTTCTTGTTTCGAGTTTCTTCCTTGGCTGATAAGGAAGATGATTAAGGGCTCTGGCAGCTTATTGCAATGAGTTTATTCGCTTCTGAAAAGGATGTCCCTCCAGGCATCCTGGCCCTTGGCTCACCCCAGAAAGACTGAGTTAGGGTGCTGGGGACTTGCTGTGTTGGTGAAGGGACGCCACATTTACTTGTAGCAGCTTCCTGGGCCACAGGAGATGGGGATGGGGTCTGCTGTGTGCCCTAAGCAGTGCCCATCACCTCACTATAAAACCAGTGGCTTGGGTGAGGGTCTTTCCAAAGCCCCCTCTAATACAATTCCTAACCTTTGATGGTCTTTGTTGTTCACCGTTCAGTATTTATACTTTCTACTTCATTCTTCAGTTTATTAGGCATCTGCCGCTGGCCAGGCCAGGGGCTGGCTACTGATTACAGTGACCGAGTACTCAACAGGAAACAACTTCAGGGAGCAGCGGTTATTCTGGCTCAGAGTTTAAGTGGGGAAGGCACCTAGGCAGAAGTGGGGTTCCTCATCTCACATCTCCACAGAACAGGAAGCAGAGAGCAGGGAATGTCGACACCCAGTAGGCCCCCCGATCCTCTCTCCCCCTTTCATTTCCTTTGGACATCCAGCCTACATTTAGGGAGGGGAGGGCCTTTCCTCCCCAGTTGAACCTCTCTGTGAATATCCTTCCAGATAACCCCAGAGGTCTGTCTCCTAGGTGAATCTGAAAGCAACGGACAGTGAATAGGAACTATGACACGGTGTAGTTTAGGGAGGCTGACAGAAGCAGACAATCACATGGAACGTTAGAAGGGAATATTATGCATTATAGTGGCATGTGAGCCTGTTAGAGATGTATGTATTGGAAGAGAATGAAACACACGGTAAAACATCACACACACCTAGGACGAAGACATACGTGCAATACTCTATGAATCACAGACCTGAAATATCGCGTTAACACTGTACTTGAAGTTGAAATGCGGTCCGCAATTAATACATGTTGTATGGATAATGGATTCATCTCTATCTGTGTATAAAGGCTTTCACCTGTAATCCTAGTACTTGAGAAACTGAGGCAGGAGGATTTCCATGAGTTCAAGGCCAACCCGGGGTACAGAGTAAGACTCATATTGCAAAAGAAAACCAAACATTTCACCGCATCCTCATGCTTCGTACTAGAGAAAACAATGGAGAACAACGGGTGCGCCATGGCTTTTAATTGGCTACTAAAGCACTCAGGCAGTACCAGGGAGCAGGAGCGCTGAACTTTAAATGTCAACGTGGTCAAACCTAGAATGACCTGAGGCCAAGCTCAATGATCTTATTTATAAAATGGTTCAGTAGAAGACAGTTTATAAAGGCTTAGGCTGTGCCATTTCCCAGTATGCTTCATTCTCATGACTCTTGGCTTTTTTTTTTTTTTTTTCAGAACTCATGTGCATGTTCTGCAAACTGCATCCTGCGTTCTCAGAGCCACACAGTGGGTGTTTTAGAAGCCATGTGGCTGTTGCTTTTGGTGTGAGGATGTGGCATTTGAATAGAGACAGATGCATGGAGTGCTGTGGAGGGGCTCAGTGCCAAGACTCTGCCAGCTGGAGTGAAAAATGGCTTCTGTCGCCACTGAGTTGCTCCCGACCCTCTGAGCATCACCAGAGGGTGATGGGGGCTCAAAATTTGCACAGGGGTTTACACGGGGATGATGGGCCTCAACACATGATAAATATAATTACCAAAGGCTGATTAATGCAATCAATCACCTGGCCTTCTGGTCTACTTCCAGGATCAACTAGAAGAAACAACCACAAGATAAATAATTTCTCCCCACTTAAAATTCCAGACATTTTACATCACATATGGACACGGTTTAGAGTCAGCATGAATGTTCCAACAGTGCATCCGTGCCACTTTGCTGCCAGAGAACAGTTAGTGAGGGGAGTGAAGACGTCACCCCACCTCCTTCCTGAGGTGAAAGGGAGGTGTCTGGAAGCTGACTTCTATTCATAGGCCATGGCTTTCTCTTGGAGAAATGTTTTCCTCTAGAGCTTGTGGTCAAGAAATCCACCTCTCTGGGCTGATGAGATGGCTCAGCCTTTACAGGTACTTGATGCCAAGCTTGAGGACCTGGGTTTTATCCCCAGGACCCACATGGTGGAAGGAGAGAACTGATTCGAATAAGTTGCCCTCTGACCTCTGCACAGGAGTCATGACACATGAGCCCACTCCCAAACAGATGTTATAAAAGATAGCAACAACAGGAAACCCAACTCCTGGCCTGCCTGAAGAGCCTCTCAAGTATGAATTCTAGATTCAGTGGAGGATCTCATGTTTCCCATGATCCTTGGTGTGAGAGAAAAAAACAGTGACCTCAGTTCTTCCTCAGAAGGTGAGCATGGAAGGAGAGCATCAGCTGGTTTTCAAAGACACCCTCCTCAATTATGGGATGGCAAGTTGAGGATGCAGTTTTCAAGGCAGACCTTAGATGGAGGTTTGTGGGACTAGACAGACCAGAAGCCAAGACACACTGCAGAAAAATTACTGTTTATGGAGTTGAAAGTTGCTTATGCTTATGTGGATGTTTCATTCTCTTTAAATACTCCATCTCTTTACATTTGTGATTACCCCTTCACTCCGCACAAAACCAGAGATGAAGGCCTCAATGGTGAAGGTTTGATTTTGTTCAAAATCTTAGCCAAACTGAGACTGCCAATTAAATGGGGATTCGGAGGCCCGACAGAAGTCTCACGAATTTCATTCTAATGGCGGTAAAATGCTTCACGTAAAGAGGGAGTTGGGAACTGTTTGGAACAACATTTAATCATCTGCTGAGATTTATATGGTTGTTAAAATGTCTTGGGCTCCACCCTCCAGGAAAGTCACCCAAGTCTAATAATTTACATGGGTTTGATTTTCTCAGAAATATGGCTGTGGGGATGAATCTCCACTGAGTGAAGGAGATGTAATTATGTGGCCAGTGTTCAGATACAGGTGCAGTGAGGTTTAAAGGGCTCTCCTAGGGGAAATCATGCCTTTTGAAGGCAGAAGAATCTCTGTTGGTACAGTCAATGTAGATGGCATGGAATCCTGGAGTGCTGGATAAATCATCACCTCAGACCTCTGGAGAAAGGAGGCATAAGGTGTGCGGGGATTGCTCCTCTTTCTTTCTTTTATTCACTTTTCTCCTCTTTTGCTCTCTACTGCTCTCCATTCCCCTCCTCTCCCCTCCCCTCCCCTCCTCTCCTCTCCTCTCCTCTGCTCTGCTCTCCTCTCCTCTGCTCTGCTCTCCTCTCCTCTGCTCTCCTTTTCTCCCCTCCCCTCCTTCCCTCCCCTGCCTTTACTTCCTTCCCCTCCCCTCCCCTTCTTTCTGATACAGAGTCTCCTGTAGCCCAGACACTCTATGTATCTGAGAATGACCTTGAACTTCTGCTCCTCCTACCTTCAGTTCCTGAGTGCTAGGATTACAGAGGACCACACATCACAGGATCCCATTGATCTACAATGTCCTGAGTAACCAGTCACTGGAGACTAATAGCAGATTAATTGTTGCCAGGGTTGAGGGGCAGGGGAATGAGAAATAAGTGCTGATGGTGCAGGTTTCCTTGTGAGATGACAAAAATGTTCTTAAATCAGACGGTAGTTATGGGCACATGATTTTGTGCATATATTAAAGTCCAATGAGCAGCAAGCACTTTAAACCATTGAACCATCTCTTTAAACCTTATAGCCCAGTTTAAGAAGTGACTGGAGATCTGGCTCAGTGGGTAAAGTGCCTGGTACTTAAGGACCTGAGTAACCGCAGTTTGGGAAGGCAGACACAGGAAGATCCCTGGGGCATGCTGTCCAGCCAGCCTAGATAGTTAGTGAGGTAGTTAGTCACTGAAAGACCCTGACACAAAAGCAAGCTGAATGGCATCCGAGGAACCACACCTGACACTGAACTCTGGCCTCACTGAGAAGGAGTCAGAAGCTTCTGAGGGCACTCCCCTAAAATAGAAGCCAGTGGTCAAGGGGTGAACGAAGGAGGTCAACATCAGTAGTCACCGGGGAATTCCACGTGCAACCACTGTGATGCACCACGGCACACAGGCCAGGGAGGCTAAATACACTGACAGTGAACTTGACAACACCAAGTCCAGGGCAGCACATTAGCATTCTACACGACAGCACAGTAAAAATGCAACGCCTGGAGGTATCATTGGCTGGTCCAATGTAAACTCAAACAACAACAACAAACTAGCTTAGAAAACTAAATGCATCCAAAAGGAGGCACAAGGGGAGTTTGCTCCTCTTTTATTCACTTTTCTCCTCTTCTCCTGCACCTGCTTTGCTCTCCTTTGCTTTCCTCTCTTCTGCTCTCCTCTCCTTCCCTCCCCTCCCTCCTCCTCCCACTCCCTCCTTTCTTCCTTCCCACACACATGCATTCATATAGGTACCAAAGTTACACCCCACCACGTCTGTCCCAGCAGTACCCAAACTGATCCCATGCAGGAAACAACCCACATGCTCACACATCGCAGTCATTGAGTACCTACATATGCATTGGCATGGTGATGGAAGCAGATAGATTGGGGCTACCAGGGATGACAGTGGAGCTTCAACAAGGCTGCTCTCAGAGCTTTGCTGCAAAGTGCCCATTCTTCTTTTGGTTTTTCAAGACAGGATTTCTCTGCGAAGCTCTAGCTGTCCAGGACCTCGCTCTGCAGACCAGGCTGGACTCAAAGGCACAGAGATTCACCTGCCTCAGACTTGCAAGTGTTGGGACTAAAGGTGTGTGCCTCCAACGCTTACCAGCTGCCATTGAGGCTGGTACTCTTCCTCGGTGCTGCAGTGTGGAAACAGCTTTCTTTGTTGAAGATGTGAATGGGTGTGCATGTGCCTTGACTAGTGCATTGACTTTTGTGCCATTTTTGTAAATACAATAGTTTTGCACATCTTAAAAAGAGAGGTGTGTGCCACCACCATCTGCTAAAACCCCGTATTTCTATAAAGAGGAAAAATAGGAAAAGCTAGTTTGTGGTGGAAGAAGACAGAGGTGCAGTGGGTCTATGGGGCAGGGGAAAGCTTCCAGGCTCCCACTTCACTTAGTACAAACTTGGGAGTTTGTACTATTGGTCAGGCGATAAATCTCCTAGGCTGTATATAAGCATCTTTGTGACACTCTGTGTTTATTAAGAAGGTGACGCCTCTTGACTAAGCCATACCGAGGACAACCTACTTATTTCAAAATGCTTCAGTGAAACAAAGGCGAGACTAATCCAGGTGACTAATATGGAATGATGCTGCGAGCAACTGCTTCTCTTCACTCCAGATACTGTGAACTAGAAAGAAAACCTAGACACTTTGGTTTGGAAGGAACCCTGGGAAACAGCTCGAGGTGACGAGGAGAATTGATGATTGAGAGCTCAGCTCTTAACAGGACATTTCCGCCACCTCTTCTAAGGCACAGAGAACACTGAAGAGGAGGTAGAAAGAATGTAAGGGCTAGAGAATGCGGAGTAGGGCTCGGAAATGCCATCTCAGGCATGACGTACCTTATAAACATGACCCATAGCGGTTGCACTGGGCCTGTCATCAGTCAATTATGGATCGGGGAGGGGATCCCAGGGTCAAACCCTGGCAAGCTGAACTTCTGGATACTGGTGGATAGTTGGGGAGGGGCAGCCATTATCTCCAGCTGTCTACCTCCTGGTAGCCCACCAGGCACTAGGGGAGTGTCTGAAACCCATAGTCACGCAGATGACCCCAATTAAACTCAGAGGATCTCAAAAGAAAACAAAATGAATGTGGAAAGGACATGTTGTAGGGGGATAGGTCGGGGACGACAAGGGTGGGAGCGAGATGAGAGGATGGGGTGACAGAGCTCAGGATTCATTATAAACATTTATGAAACTGTCCCATATGTCAGATAAAATCATAGAAGGAATAAATTCAGTAAAAGTTATAAAAAAGGACATTCAGATAAAATGTATGGTGTGTATGTGGGTATTCACAGCAGCCTATTTATAGTACCCAACAATCAAAATGCCCAAATGCCTACAAATAAATTAATGGCTAAGCAAAATGTAATATGTATTATTTAGTCGTCAAAAGGAATGAAGCATGGAGTGATCCTACAACATGGAAGAATCTAGAAAACATGCTAAGCAAAGAGTCCCAATCACCAAGAATTACTATAGGATTCTCTTGATCTGCAATGTCCTGAATAACCAGTCCTTGGAGACTGAAAACAGATTAATTGCTGCCAGGGTTGAGGGTCAGGGGAAGGGGGAATTGAGTGCTGATGGCACAGGTTTCTTTGTGGGATAACAAAAATGTTCTGAAATCGGAGAGCAGTTATGGCCACATGATTTTGTGAATATATTAAAATCCAACGAATTGCACACTCTCAAAGGATGCGCTCTATGATATGTGAATAATGTCTCAATAAACTTGCTACTAATAAAACCTTAATAGATTAGGGATCAAAAGTGATAAATTTAGAAATGAAATAAACCCACAGCTTCCAGCCTCAGGCAGTTCTGTAAGATAAAAGCAGGTAGTCCACACCAGACGTGAAAGAGCTCCTTCATTGTTTGCTAAATTCAGTTAAGAAGGGAGATGAATAATGAACCCATTAGAAAGAGATTTACATGCTCGCTGTCCTGAGCCGTCACATTCATATCAATAAAGACAACATGGCACTCATAATAGGCCACAAAATAGGACCATGGATGACAGCTTGGATGACGAATGGCATCAGTGTAAAGATTAGCCATGACAGGACCACTGGAAAGCGAGCAACTTCTATGTACGTGACAGAAGCCTGATAGAGATTTTCTCCAATATGACAATAATCTTGAACACTTACACGAGTTTTCCAGTAGGGAAATGTGTTCTGAAGGCAGAGCAGGCTCCCAGCTCTCAATCACATGCAGCAAAATTTAAAGAATACGCTCTGCTGGAGGGAAAATGAGATCTTTCGTTTTTGTCTTTCCTTAGAAAACGATGCTACCTATCTAAGATGTGATGAGGCCCCGGAGGCCCTGAAGGCCAACAGGCCCGTGAAAAAGAATGACAAGGTGTCACTAGGTAGTTGATTAAGAAAACATCTCCATATTGAAAAAGCTAAAGGGGGGGCGTAAGACTCCGGAGCTACCAAGGAGTCATAGGCTGCATCCTGGGCTGCCTCTGACCGGTTCCAGCATCTGTCTAGACCTCTGGGTCTGCCGGACAGCTTCAGCCTGGGGTTGTTTGTCTTCACCCCTCTGTGGGAACTGGGGCTTTCCTCTAGCCTTGCTTGCTCTTATTAATTATTTATTTTCAGATAGAGGAATGGAATCGTACGGCCTTATTATTGTACCTATTGTAAGGTTGTCGTTCAGTCACAAAATATGCACTTGTGAAGAACTCAAGCTGCACAAGACAGATCCAGTCTAACATTCCAGCAGGGAGTGGGGGAGGGGCTCACGAGACCCAGCCACTCGCCTGCCTACGGGGCTCTTGACAGTTGGTAGCTGCTAGGGTGGGAGAGTCAGTTTTCTCTTAAGGGTGTGGCCACTGGTATGTAGATTATACATATCCTTAAGTATATGGCTAGCACAGACTGGACTCAGTGGGTTATTAAGAAAAAGTTTATGTGTTGGGGACACAAAGTTGGAGGGATGTGGGGGTAGATCTGGGAGGAGTAATAAAGTTTTGGGGTGGGCGAATATGATCCAAATACAATGCATGAAATTATCAGACTCAAAAGCAGTATATTAAAACTACAGAAAATTTAAAAAGTTAAATCTAATTTACCAATTATCAAGTCAAGGCATACTTTGAAAGGGAAATGGGTTGACAACATGAAGAAAATGATCGACACCTGGTTTTAAAACAAGACACCGATTGACCCCACCAAGGCCTGAGGTTGACAGGAAAATATAAGTTGGCCAGCTGGAGTTAGCAGACACCTACTAAGCTCCAGGCAGAAATCAGAAGTCTTTCTTTGGAAGCTGTGGTGGTTTGGACGAGAATGGTCCCTGTAAACGCATATGTTTGGATGCTTGGTCCCAGTTGGTAGAACTGATTGGGAAGGATTAGGAGGCGTGGCCTTGTTGGAGGAGGCGTGTCACTGGGGTCAGGCTTTGAGGTTTCAGAAGCCCACGCCACTCTCAGTTATCTCTCTTTGCTTCATGCTTGCTGATAAGGATGTGCAATCAGCCTCAGTTTCTGAACTACAGGTCACGCCTGTCTGCCTGCTGCAGTGCTCTCCACCACGATGGTTGTGTACTAACCCTTGGGAACTGTGACCCTCAGATTAAATGCTTTCTTCTGTAAGTTGCCTTGGTCATGGTGTTTTGTCGTGGCAACAGAAAAGGAACTAAGACAGAAGCTGCTAGGATAGTACCATTGTTACTGCTCATCTGCTTCAAAGTTTTGTGTGAGTTAAACGTCTTTATTGAACAGACTCATTTCCAGTCTTGTTATACATAACTGGTCACAGCTCCTCTATTCAACAGTTCTTTCTCTGAAACAGAGGAAAAGGTACCCTACCTGTGATGAAATGGAACACTACATAAAGAAAATGTGGGAGACACACATTCCCAACAACCACACCCATCCGTTACCACGGATGTGCATGCAGAAGTCCATACCAGAAAACACCTTCTTCGACAGCATCTGAGACAGACCCATTTCGAAACAATCAGCATTTCCACCCTGAGCTGAGAAGCCTTGAACTTCAATGTCTACAGTTCATCTTCCTCCCTTCATAGGGCACCAGGAAAAGTATTTGCCATGCATTTGGATCTCTAGTGTCCACATGAAGGCTGGGTGGGCATGATGGCAGTTTATAATCCCAGTGCTCAGGAGACAGAGATGGGGTGTTCAGAGCAAGCTGAGTATATCAGCCAGTCAGTGATTTCCAGTGCAAGTAAGAGATCCTGCCTCAGTATG
This sequence comes from Psammomys obesus, assembly GCF_907164565.1. Taxonomy (NCBI): domain Eukaryota; kingdom Metazoa; phylum Chordata; class Mammalia; order Rodentia; family Muridae; genus Psammomys; species Psammomys obesus. The sequence continues at coordinate 34,502,666 of NW_026596034.1, read as the reverse complement.
TAAGGTAGGGAGCTACTGAGGAAGGTGTGTGTGGAATGGCCCTTTCAACAAAAATAGCTCCCTTTTAGAATTTCATTGTCATCGTAGCAACACGGTACCCATTACCTGTTCTCCATAACTATCCCACCATCTTCTCTACCACACTCATCTCAACACAGCGCATTCTTTACTATGCCCTCCACTTGGGAGGCCTTGGCTTTGACCCCAAGAAGCCCTGACCTTAGCAAGTCTCCATCCCATGCATCTCCTGTCCACTTATGACTTCTTGGTCAGGTACCAAGTCAGCAAGAATGAGATCTTACATACTCAGCCTCTCCCTGAAGGCTGCTCCGTTGGTGTAAATGGGAAACAGCACATGGCCTGTGATAAAAGACAGTCCTCTACACAAAATAACTCAGGGGTTTCCATATGTCTTCTGGCCACTTTGTGATTACCAAGAAAATCCACTCTACCTCCTTGCTGCTGCTCAGACTGTCCTCTCCATCTGCACTTACCATTACAGGAAAATGGCAACAGCACTCTTACAACACAGAGCTATGGGAATGGCACTTTGGTATTAAAAGGTATTTTCTTACGGACTTTAACAAGACCAGCCGTGTTTTGTCTCCCAGTGCCTGAGCATTTTAGACACACGGCAGCCACAGAGGCCACATAACTCTGTCCTGGGGCTTACCTCTTTCTTGGTAAATTTTGGCGAGTGATCATTTTTGTCATCGATCACGATGGTTGCTGTGGCTGTGCCTGTCAATCCCACGTCCAGTCCTGCCATATCTTGAGCTTCAATGATTAGTTCATACTTGGGATTTTCCAGAGTCTACAAAACAAGAAAACACCAGAGAAGATAGTGTTTAGTTTTGAGGCACTGTTCCCTATGCCTTCTAGAGCAGGCATCATTAATTGGCCATGACATTTTTACAGACTGTATGTGTAAACATATACACACGCATCACCTGAAATCACTCTAGGGTGATAGAGTGATAATTACCATCTATAGGCTGGCAATAGCAATCAGAATGGGATCTACTGACTAGTCTTTGTTTTTTAAAATTAATTAATTTTTAAATTAATTACAGTTTATTCACTTTGTATCCCATCTGTAGCCCCCTCCCTTGTCCCCTCCCAATATCACCCTCCCTCCCTCTTCTCCTCTCATGCCCCTCCCCCAGTCCATCCATCTGATCCTAGTCTATCAGGTCTCATCAGGACTGGCAGCATTGTCATCCTCTGTGGCCTGGTAAGGCTGCCCTCCCCTCTCAGGGGGAGGTGTTCAAAGAGCCAGCCACTGAGTTCATGTCAGAGATAGTCCCTGTTCCCATTACTAGGGAACCCACTTGGAGACTGAGTTGCCATGGGCTACATCTGTGCAGAGGTTCTAGGTTATCTCCATGAATGGTCCTTGGATGGAGTAACAGTCTCAGAAAAGATCCCTGTGCCCAGATTTTTTTCTCTCTCCATGTGGAGCTCCTATCCCCTCCAGGTCTTTCTATCTCACCCTTATTTCATAAGATTCCCTGCACTCTGCCCAAAGTTTGGTTATGAGTCTCAGTATCTGCTTTGATATCCTGCAGGGTAGAGTCTTTCAGAGGCCCTCTGTGATAGGCTCCTGTCCTGTTCCATTTTTTCCCTCTTTTGATGTCCATCCCATTTGCCTTTCTGAGTGAGGATTTATTCTCTTACCCAGAGTCCTCCTTCTTGATTATTTTCTTTAGGTGTACAGATTTTAGTATGATTATCCTAAATTATATATCTAATATCCACTTATAAGTGAGTATATACCATGTGTGTCTTTCTGCTTCTGGGTTACCACACTCAGGATGATCTTTTCTAGATCCCACCATTTGCCTGCAAATTTCATGATTTCCTTGTTTTTAATTGCTGAGTAGAATTCCATTGTATAAATGGATTCCACAGGAATGTATCCATTCCTCAATTGAGGGACATCTGGGTTGTTTCCAGCTCTTGGCTATTACAAATAAAGCTGCTACGAACATGGTTGAGCAAATGTCCTTGTTGTATACTTGAGCATCTTTTGGATATATGCTCTCTGAGAGTCTGAGTGAGGTCATCTTCAATGACAAAAATAAAAGGTGTTTATAATCGAAAACACAGCTCTGCTAGTGTGCCAGCTCCCAAAACTAGGGTTTGTAACAATCAGTAACTAAGAGGTACCAAAAGGAGGAAGACAACAATGGGGAACCTCCTATTTATTTCCAGAACTGTGGACCCACATGGGGAGCATGTCTACATTTGGGCTCAGTTTCTGCATGAAGAGGTCGGCTCAGTGGTGTTCCTCGGGTGTTTTTTAAGGCAGGTCTCTCGCTGACCTAGGGCTTGTGAAGTTCCCTAAGTTTGCTGGCTGTTCAGCGAGCTGCAGGTATCCTCCTGTCTCTGCTTCCTTAGCCCTGAGGTTACACGTGTTTGCCACCACACCTGACTTCTCTTTTTTAACAGCATGTCTTGTGGAGAACTGAATGCAGGTCTTTGTGCTTGCAAGGCAAGCTTTACTGAACCATCTCCTCAGCCCTGTATACAGCTTTAAAAGCACTCAAAGACCAAATGAAAAGTCAGGCTGATTTTTCCCCCAGTGTGGAAGAGAACATGGCAAACTTAATAACGTATACCACCAGCATTCCTGAGCATTAGTTTAAGGTTTGTGTCAAACACAATCATGTGAGCAGTGTGTAGTGTATTCTATAGCTGGGTCTCTTCTTCATAGTGTTGGCAGTTTAAGTAACAAATCAATGGACATCTTTCTTCAGGAAGCTGTGTCTACCTTTGGGCTCAGTTTCTGCTTTTGTTTGTCTTTGGATGATAGACCCCAAGATGTGGATTTGTTGGGTTAAAGGGTATGGATATTTCAAGTGTGTTTGTGTGTGTGTGTGTGTGTGTGTGTGCGCGCGCGCATGCGCGCACATGTGCTCATGTGCATGGAGGCCAGAGGTTGATGTTGATGGCTCTCTATTTACTGAGGCAGGGTCTTTCCCTGAACTTGGAGTACATACACTTGTCTAGTTTATTTATCTAGCTGACCCCAGGAATCCGGTTTCCACCTCCAGTTTCTGGGTTTACAGGCGTGTCATCATGCCTGCCTGGCTGTTATGTGGGTGCTGAGGACGTAAGCTCTGCTTTTTGCGCTGTGTGGCAAACACTTTGCACTGAGCCAACTCATAGCCCCCCAAGGCTCTTTTCCCATCTCACTCCCTTTTTAAGCAGAAGCTCTGCTGCTCACATCAGTCCTGTCAGGACCATGAGTGTGTGACCAAAAGGCTGGCATATCCCTAAAGCAATGCTCTGAGCCTGCCCAGGAAGCCATCAGGGGTCCAAGATGGTTGTCTGAGCAAATGACCCAAGTCTGGCTACTTGGAATCTCAAGTTCAATCTGGCATGCGCTTCTTTTGGAATACACGAGGAAAGGCACATCTTTTTCTGCTGAACTTGGAGGTGGTTGACCCAGTCTGGACAGGTCATGTCCATCTGGATCCAACAAGGGGCACAACCTGATCAGGAAGATAATGCAAAGCCAGAGGCTCAGACAGGGCTCTTTTCTCTTCTCTTCTTTTCTTTTCTAAATACAATACATCCTGGATGAATCTTCTCCTCCCTCCATTCCTTCCAGATCCCTTTCATCTACCTCCCCTCTCCCCCAGATCCACTGCTCCTCTGTTTCCCTTCAAAAAAGAGCAGGCTTCCCAGTGATATTAACTGAACATGGGGTGACAAGGTGCAGTAAGAGCAGGCACGAACCTTCATTACCAAGGCTGGATGAGGCAACTAGGAGTAAAAGGGTCCCAAAAGCAGGCAAAAGAGTCAGAGATAACCCCCACTCCCACTGTTGGGAGTCCCACAAACACCCCAAGCTAAACCACCACAGTGTGTATGTAGAGGACCCAGCGCTGAGCCAAGCAGACTTTGTGGTTGCTACTGCAGAGATAGGGCACTTTGAACACCATCTGCGCTTCTGGCAGTCATCCTTGAAGCCAGTTCACCTCTCAGACCCTGCGGATACTGCGAGTGAGTGAATTTCTCCTTTCCCCAAGACGCTTGACTCAGAGGTTCTGTGAGGAGCGACCAGGCAGTTTTGACTAATATTGCATCCAATGGTGGGATCAATCTCATCTGGTTATTACAAGAAAATACAAGGGCTGACATATCCCACAGTGTCACGATAGGCTCCTCACGACAGCACTCCAGTCACTTCGCAAACAGATTTTAAAAATTTTCCCTGCAGAAAAAAAACATTTTTTTTTTTTTTTGTATTGAGAATGCTACTCTAATCTTTCATTTCCTTGGTATACGTATCCATTTAACTGGTAGTTAATGAATACCCATTGTAAATGCCATGCTGGGAACTGGGGACTGGGAGAAATGGGAAAACAGGATTTCTACTCCTCTCTCTCTCTCTCTCTCTCTCTCTCTCTGTGTGTGTGTAGAGGCCAGAGGTCAACCTTAAGCATCATCCCTCATTTAAATTCTATTTCTAATTATGTGTCTGTGTGGGGATATGTGCTTATGAATGCAGGTTTCTTTGGATGCCAGGTGATAGCACTGGATTCCTGGAGCTGGAGTTTCAGGTGGTTGTTGTGAGCTGTCATGTGGGTACTGGGAACCAAACTCAGGTTCTCTAGAAGAGTAGCAAAAGTTCTTAACCACTGAGCCATCTCTCAGGCCTTCATCTTGATTTCTGAGACAGGATCTCTCACTGGGAGCTGAGGCTTACCGGTCTGTTTTCTCCCCTGCACTGGGATTACAAGTATGCACCAGCTGCCTGGCTATTCATGAGGGTCCTGGGGAATAGAACTCAAGTGTTCAAGCTTGGAGAAAACTTAGATGGTGGAGCCACCATCTAAGACCAAGATCCCCCTTTTTAAAGAGCTCAAAGGTCAAGGTTGAAGAAGCCGTATTCACACACAATGCACCAAAGCAAAGAAGAGGTAAGTGGGAAACCTTAGGAGGGTGCAGATGAAGGGCATTCCAGCCTACCTCTTGTTGTCTAAGAAACTGTATGAATAATTTTAAAAAATGGACCAGTCAATTTCCATCTCCCGAAGTAAATAAAACTTTATGGCTGTAATGGGAGATGGATTGATTAGTGTGGTAGGAAATCAATCAGAGTATGAAGTAGACAAATTGTCGAGTCTGGATGAGCTGTTGGAAAAGTCTCAATTTTCTGGCAAAGTTAAAGCTTACACTAACTAAGTTTTCATTGCTGAAGTCATGGCCAATCATGGTAAGAAAGTGAAAATAAGGCAGTCATTTTGAAAATGGAAAGTGAGGGCCATTTTCTACTCCCCCACTCATCCATACATCCCAAAGTCAAGGAAAGTAGGCAGTGGTATGGTGGGACAACCCTTCCATCCCCCACATACATATACACATATACATACATAACACATACACACATATGCAAACACACATGTATGCATACACACACATACATGCTCAATTTCAGCATCCCTGTGCTTAGACAGAAGCCTGTGCACCACACATAAGTCCTTCAGAATTCCTCCACCTGGCACCTGTCAGCAAGCCAATTGCTTCACTGCCAATTGTTTTCACTGTAGAAAGCATTTTTAAGATAGAGAGTTCACTATTCTCACAGGGTTTGGGATTCTTCTGCAGCAAACACAATTGCTGGGCTTGGGAGGGGGCTCAGTGGACAAATATCTGTTCCACAAATGTGAGGACCAGAGTTTGAAACCTCAGGACCCACTTAGAAGCCAGGTGCACATGGCACCTCCGACCTCAGAGAGCCCCCACTTCACCTGAAAAGCCCGGGGAGACTGAGGAAATCATTTGATATCAACTTGGGACCTCCACATGCATGCAGACATACATGTGCACATGCATACATACATGCAAACGTGTACGCTTGTACATGCATGCATGCACGCACACAAATAATAGGAACACAATTGCTTTCACACTGAGAACAATGCAGGCAAGCGAGACTCAAAGCAGTTGTCCGTGAACTCCAGAGATGCCATTCCAATTTAAACAACAGACAAGATGCCACAGGATTCCCTGCTCTTGGAAGCCTTGTGCCCTCTCTCTCTTGCCTATTTCCCACACTAGCTGAAGGTTTTACTAAAAGCCATTCCCTGGCTCCCTAGCTCCTTGTGGTCACTCTTACTTGAAATGCATGTGCCAATGTTTGTCCCTCACGGTCACTCTGCACTTGTTACCCAGGTGGACATGGGTAACATGGCTTTAGCTGTTCATCCAGCCATGATGCTCTTCTTCGGGAAACACTGTTGATGCAAAGACACGGGCCACAGCACTTGTCCTGACTGAATCATAGCAACCCATGAACCCCAGCTTGGATAGTCAGATTCTGGGAGGACTGAAGAGCCACTGTGACTGAATACAGGAAACACCTGCAGTTAGGCCCAGTGCAGGCTTCCGCCTTCTCAAGCATTTGGGGAAGAAGCATATTACTTGTGAGGAGGCATGCTGAATCTTCAGGAACAAGACCTCCACTGCCTGACTGCCCAGTTGCTACACAAGTAAACTAAAGAGGAAGGCGGAGGCCCTCTTCAGGGCAGGCTGCCTGTGCCATAGGCCTCTCTCGATACTCCTGTCTACTTGGTTCAAGGATTAGAGGGCAGATGGTTAGAGTCAAACCAATTCCAAAGCACCTTTGAACTGAGTCATGTAAAAGTCACCATCATGGCCGGAAAGACAGAAGCCTGGGCCTCAGGGTTTGCTGCCCCTAAACTCCAGCTCTTCTTTCTTTGTGTAACACATCTTTATTCCAGATGTTCTTTTAGGAGCAGAAGCAGCTAGAATCACTTTTGGCTGCTAGCAACCAAAGCCCTGGAAGTGAAGGCAATGCCATGGCTCCACCTCCTGCTTCCTCAGACCCGGAGACTAGACTGTACATTCTGGGCCTCCTGAGCAGATGAGCAAATGAGAGTGAGTCTCATCAACGGGCTGAAGCAATACCTACCCTTGACATAGTTCTGTAACCTTCCACCCTACCTTCTATATTCTATGTCCCTGAAAGCACAGATCCTAGGTCTGTGACTGGCTGTGTGGACAGACCCCTCAGCTAGCATGGTTCAGAGTCTGAGCAGGACCTAAGCCATTATTTAGGATCAAAGGCCATTTATAATCTGCTTCCACCAACTTGAGAGCTGCTTCCTGTTTGTTTATATGTGTATAAGTTCATGTATGTGTGCATGTGTGTGTGCAGAGATCAATGTGGAGGACCTTCCTCAGTTGCTCTCTACCTGGCTTTTTGGTCTTTCACCAAACCCGGATCGCGATGCTTCCGGTAGCCTGAATGTTCAGCATGCTCCACAGACTCTCCTATGCCCACCTCTGCAGTGCTGGAATGATACAGGTGCATTCCATCAAACCCAGGTTTACTGTGGATGACGGGGATCAAACTTAGGTCCCCATGCTTGCAAGGAGAGCAGTTTGCCAACTGAGCCTTCTCTGCAGCCTGTCCTGCTTCATTCCACCTGCCCGTTGACTGTTTCCTCAAGTGGAGGATCAAGTTGTCCCAGGCAAGGACCACACCTCTGGCCCCAGCACCTAGCCAGTACTCGGGATACAAGGTGAGCTATTTAGCACTGTTCTTGATAACGAAGATATATTAGTGTTTCCTATCTAACTTGTGTCTCAACGGGCTCACTCACTGTCCCAGCTTCCATTCCAAAGCAAAGCTGTTTGTTCTCAGGGTTGGCTCCTACTTCAGGGAACTGGGGTTTCATCTTGCCTGAGAAATGCATAGTTCCAGCCTGGGAGAATGAAACTGGCTGTTCTGATTTTATTTGAAGCGATCCAATCTACAAGACGTAGCTAGGAGAGTCAAGCTGCTTGCCCGGCTTGAGTTCCGTAGTCACGCATGTCTGCTACATTTGGTGTCTCTCCCGGGAGTCTCCCAGTTGCCACTGCAAGATGTGCCAGCAACCGAGGGAGACGGTATATCCGCAGCAAAAAGCCTCCAGCGAGTCTCTGCAGACGCAGGCTAGGTTCACCGATCACACTGATTTGAAAACCAAACGTTTCATCTTGAAAAAAAGAATCAAGCCGTGTCATTAAATACAGCAGCTAATCAATCATGGGGTCTTGATGTTTTACACGGCGATGACGACTTCCCCACAAGCCTGTGTTTAATGGAACATTTATCACTAGTAACAAGCTGTGGCGGGGTGGGGAAATCAAGGAATCAGTGTTACACCGAGGAAGGTTTTACCATTACCCGGCACAGCCCCATCCTTCTCCTGCCTGGTCCCCACCCATTCTCCTTTCATTTTGTGCAGAACTCGCTTCTTTGCTAGCTTATTTTGCCTTTTTGTTACTCTTGAACATTGCATCTCTGCTCCCCCTGGGCTAATTAATTCCTGATCATTTGCTGATGCTCATTATTCAGTGCACCGTGGCCTTCCTGAGGGCAGGGACCTGAGTGCTGAACAGAGCTGGCTGGCACTTAGGGAGGAGACTGAGTTCAATCAATTATCATTACCTTGGGCTGTGAGGTAGTAGGTTTCCATACGGCTTTTTCTCCCCAGCCCCTGGTTTCCCCAGTCCGCCCACCAATCACAGCTGAGCAATCTCAACCAAGCCACAATAAGTGCCATCACCCCTGTCTCCTCCTCTGTCAATGAGGCAGTATTACTCCTCACCGGGTGGGTGAGGATGACATGAGGCAGAAATGCTACGTACACGGTGTGTTGCGTCATTTACAACAGAGGGTGAAACGGTGACTTTTCTCATCTCTGTGACCAAACGCCTATCAGCAACACCAGGTAAGAAGGCTGTATTCTGGTGCATGGCTCAGAGCGCACAGGCGCGGGTGCGAGCTTGCCTGCGAGCTGGCTGCGGTCAGCAGGAGCCTGCGGTGATGTGTGGCATCTTGGTAGACCAGGATGCAGAGAGCTCTGGCTAGAACTGGAAGCGGATATCACCTTCAAGGACTCATCTCCACTTCCTGTAGTGAGGCTCCACCTCCTAATGGTTCCGTGACTACCAGCTGGGGCCCAGGCGTTTAAACACCTCACCTTTAAACCACAACAGGTGGCGACTGTTACTCAGTGGACCCGTCCATCATTTTCTGAAGAGGTGGTGCAGACTGAGGCCAACTTGGATGTGGATCTTTCCTGGGTCGAACCTTCTGATGGGACAGCAGATCCTGGGCCAAGTTACTGTGTGTGGCTTAGCAAGAGCCTAGGAAACACATGGCATGGTCTAGCAGTATCCAGATTCCTGGACACAGGAACTGTAACGTCAGAAATATCTACGGGTCCACGTTACCATGTTTGGGGGTCATAGGCTATGCAGCAATGAATAACAAGTGCTGTTTCTCTTTCTCTGTGCTCTGTGATGGTCTTAGTCCTATGTGCTGGTATTGTGTTTATGGTTATCTTGACTGTAACAATTTAATTCCACTAGATCAAGGGTCATGGCTCATTTCGAGCCTTCTGATGAGCGCCACTGTGGTTATATAATAATTAGCCAGTCACAAATATGGGTTTTAGAAGCTAATAAATGGCCCAGAGTGGCATATCTGTATAGGTTCAACCACAGCCTTGGCAGCAGATGCGGCTCAGTTTGTAGAGTGCTGGTGTGGCATGGAGGAAGCCATGATGTGGTGGCAATTATTCTGATGCCGGGATTTAGGAGGTGGGCCGGGAGAGCTGAAGTTAAGGGTATCCTCACTGGCTACACAGTGAGTTTGAGGCTGGCCCAGGATCCATGAGACATCAGCTAAACAAATGACCACAGCTGTCCTGATTGGCAATGTTATAAGTTTGAGTGTTTAAATACACTAAGCACAACTCATCTGAGTCTCCCAGGGTGACAGCACTTGTGGAAAAAGACATCCAGCTTAGCCAAGGTGAGCTGTCAGAACGGGCTTCTGAGTTCAAATTCTGTACTGAAAGTCAAGGAAAGGGCTGAGACTGGAGCCCAGTGGCAGAGTGCCGGCTTAGTATTCTTCGAGTCTTGAGTTGGGTCACCAGCCAAGCAAAATCAACAGGAAAGTAAACAAATAGATAAATAAGCAAACACGTGGATAAACAGAGCCAAGGAAAGTTTTAAAGAGAAAGCTTTAGGGCTGGAGAGATGGCTCAGAGGTTAAAAACACTTGCTGTTTTTCCAAAGGTCTTGAGTTCAATTCCCAGCAACCAAATGGTGGCTCATTTATAGCATCTATAGCAAGATCTTGTGTGCAGGCAGAATACTGTATAAATAATAAAATCTTTAAAAAAAAAAAAAGAGAAAGCCTTAAATAAGTAAATCTTTACTTATTTATTCACTATTTCTTTGTGTATGTGTACGAGCCTAAATGGGTTTATATACACCATGTGCTCGTGTAGGTGAGCAAAGGGCATCAGACCTCCTGAAGCTGGCAGTGCGGGTAGTCGCAAGCTCCCTAGCATGGGTGCGATGACCGAAACCCAGGTGCTCTGCAAGAGCGGCAAGTGCTCCTAACTGCTGAGCCACTGTCCAGCATCCCAGGGATCTCTAATGAGGACCGTTAATAGTTGTACTCTAATCCTTTTATCTGCCTACACACATGCTTTGCCTCGACAGACAAGGGCCAAAATCAACGCAAAGCTGCTCACATCAGGCATTGCAAATGGGAAGTACATTCTTTTCTGGGCTGGCTGATCCTGATGCCTGCTCTGTAAATCTCACAATGGACTGGCAGGGGCATTATCTGTAGCAGAACAAGTTGCTGTCTGTCTGGGTGTTGATTCATCCACTTGGACTACATAAGCCTGGGAACAGGCTGCTTCTAAATCCAGCAGGTCCCAAGTATGTCTCCTTATAAAATGTGACTTATTCTGACCACAGCGGGTGAGCGAGGTCCTTCCCACCCAAAGCAGGAAAGCCTCTCGCTTGCCTTGTGTTTGTCTTTAGGCTTCCTGGTGCTAATATGCACATTTATATTTGGCTGTCACCTGCTGCTTCTTCTTCCCCGGCTGGGGCCTTGTGGCTAAGCAGGCCGAGCTCATTTCCCCAGATTTAGTGGTTGCTGACAACGCCGGCAGGGTGGGGAGGCAGCAAGGGAAATAAACACAGCTCGCAGACGTCAGGGGTGGAATCACCTAACTGATGGATTTGAGGCTGAGGGACACCAGAAGCGGATCAAACACTTCTGTACAAAGCACGCTCCTGATGTTAGTGATGAGTTTACAGTAAATAACCCACCAACGGCATTCACAGTATACCCGGGAAAACCAGCGCCTGCAGACTGCAGGCCGGAGCGCACTTGACATTCAGTTTGGCTATACAGAAACATTTATCCTGCATCTACTATATACAAATAACTCTTCTGTGGGATGTGATGAATGTCTCAGACCTGCCTTTGGTGCTTTCTCTATTCTAGAACAAGGAACAGAAAGACAATATGGAGACTGATGGATGGAATCAGAACGGCACTGATTACAACCTGTGTAGAGGGGATAGAGGCACGGGGTGAGATCTGCAGAGTCCATTTAGCTCAGCGAGCATTAACTGAGGCCCAGATTCTTTTTATTTTTTGCCAGACATTGTGCTAAATGTAGAAATAGGTACCAGGAGTCGGGTCCAGTACAGGGACCAACATTCAGTAGATTGAGATCTTGAAGACATCTAGAGGGCAATGAACCCAGACACAGTGTAGAGAGCTGCAGCTGTGAAGATTATGGGAGGCAGCACTGTCAGACTGGGATTGGAAATGGGGGTCAGTTCCTATTGACAAAGCGGGAGGCCATTAACCTCAAAGCTGCTTTAAATCAGTCCATCCGTTCTGGATACTGGGGCAGAAAGTGTGCAAAATACCCTCTCCACCCCTTTACAGAGCTGGAGGTGTGGCTGGGGATGAGGCAGAGGTAAGAGCCCTCCCTCCCTCACCAAGGTCATGGGCATGTGAGAGCCCTGCAGAAGGCAGGTGCAGAAAGCTAATGTCAGGGCTGGGAGGGCCTCAGATGTGATGGATGGTCAACTTCTAAGAGTCCAGAGTCACCTAGGAGACACACCTCTGTGCACAGCCGAGAGGGAGTTTCTTGGTTAGGTTCACTGAGGTGGGAAGACCCATCCTAACTTGGGAGGGAATCATTTCCTGGGTCAGGGCTCTGGACAGGACAAAGAGGAGAGAGGGAGCTGGTCACGAGTATCCATCTCTCTCTGCTTCCCGAGTGTGGGTGTGAACGTGATGTAAGCATTTGCCTCCCACCCCCCCTGCCATGGCTTCCCACCGTGACGAACTGCACGGTGCACCGTGAGTCAGAACAAACACTTCTATCCCTGTAGCCTCCGTCAGGTATTCTGTCACAAAGATGAGGAGGGGAGCTGATGTAACGGATTCACCATGGCATCTGGACAGCATCCGATGGGAGCACCTCCCTCCCTGGCCTGCCCGAGGGATGGATATGAACAAAGAGAATTCATGGAAGGACCAATAGCCAGGAATGGACCTGGGCATCTGAGCTGAAACAGGGCTTGGTGATTGTGGCAGGAGCCTGGCTGAGAGAGGCAAGCAGACATAGGCTGTGGAGGTCCTTTGCAGGGTTTGTGGTGAGAGGGTACAGGGGGCACAGGGTCACACGGCACACAGGGGCCCCACAGATGTGTGGCTGGTGAGAAGAAAAGCTGAGCACATGGGAGCATCTCTTGAGTTTGTCTGAGTGAGACTGGGGAACAAAGGCCCCCAACGGGGGAGAAAGGGGAGTAGTTGTACTGACTGCTCTGTCGCTGCAGTTTTTCTCAGTGTGTGAGGGATTTCACTTTCTGCTTCCCAGCTACCTCCCCCGTTCATGCCGTGAAACAGGAAAATGGAAAACAGGGCTTCCAAAGTCATTTGCTTGTGACTCTAATGGGCCAACAATGCCCTGTTCTCGACTCTTCCTCCTGAGGCTACCAGGTCCATGTGCTATCACAGAACAGCCTCAGAAAACCCCTTCCTGCTTTACAGCACTGGTCACCAAGGTCTACAGATTTTCCTCCTGGACCTTGTCCTCCCTCCATCACTCCTCCAGCTATCAAGGATGCTGGTCCCCACCTCCCCCAATTCGACTAACTATGCAGCTTCCTTCTAAATCATATGTTGTTCCAAACCATCTAGTGCAAGCCATCCAGAGCTCCACCTGCCTACAGGACCCTTTGTGGCTCCACAGTGCTCTAAGAGAAGATCCCAAAGGCTCACACGCCAAGCAAGCCTCTCCAGGCCTTGCCTTCTGCTTGTCCTCAGCCAGTGTCACTTCCAACATTCTGGGGCTACCCGTGCTTCTCCCAGCCTCAGGCTTTCTCATTCTTCTCTACCTCTGCTCATGCAGGCCCTCTGACCCCCCCCCTATGCAGCCTCCCCACCTCTTGAGGAAGCTGCTACATGTTCTCATAAGTGTGGCTTCAATGTCACCTCCAGCAGCAAGATCCCCCTTTCTTCCCAGAGTCACTCTTAGTGGCCATCGAGGTTGGGGACATTTCCTCTTGGTTAGCCTCATGACACACCACTGAGGATTCCCTGTGCAGCCCTGTCCCACACTGCGCGGTCCTCGGGGTGGGCTCAGGTGTCAAGCTCAGTGGGGTGGGCTCCAAAAGCCTTTTATCTTTCAGCTATGAAACCTTCCATGTCTCCTCTCATCGAAATTTTAAAAAGTTCAATTTTTAATTAGCACATCATAGTTTTGGAGGTATAATGTGATAATTTGATTCATAATAAAATCCATGTAATGGTCAAATCAAGGTAATTAGCATTCTATCTTCTCAGAATTTTGCCTTTTTTTTTAAAAAAAACAAATTGGGAGCTATAAACTCATGTGTTTTTTTTTTTTTTGGTTAGTTTGAAATATGCAATAAACTGCTGTATACTAAGGTGATCCTGCTATACAGAGGGGTGCCAGAATTCCTTTTACCTAGTTGAATGTTGGCACCTGTTACCAAGCCTTTCCCTAACTGTCTCCTCCTGAAAGTATGCCTCTCTCATCCCTGGAAATGGAGACTAGCTTCTTTCTGCGGCAAAGTGACTCTATTAAGAGTCAGGAGATGGGGAATCCTGTTTGAAAGTGAAATGACCCTCACAGGCTCATGAGTCTTAGCACTTGGTCTCTCTCCAGTTAGTGGCCCTGTTAGGGAAAGCTGTGAAACCTTTAAGAGTGAGGATTAGCTGTGGGAGGTGGGTCACCCGAGGTGGGCCTTGAGGTTTTATTTCAGTCTGGCCCTACTTCCTGTCGGCTCTCTGTGGACACAGTGTGGCTGGCTACCTCACACTCTGGCTGCTTCATCTTCCTCTCCATGAGCAATTGTGTCCCTAGAAGCAGAAGAAATCCTTTGTCTCTTAAGCTGTACATTTGGCCACAGTAATAAGAAAAAATCAACACAGGGAGAAAGCCCATGTCTACCTGAATGACAAGAGCCCTGTAAGAGGAAGGAAGAAATGGAGGGAAGAGGGTAGCAGATCTGAGGATGGCCTGAGGCGGAGGAAGAAATGATGGGGCATGGGATATAGGAAGCCTCTAGAACAATCAACGCAATAATATTTCCCCTGGAGTTTTCACAAGAACACGCTCTGCAATACCTTGCGTAGCTCAGTGAGCCTAACTCATCTTGGACTTTTGACTTCCAGACTGTGAGATAATAAACTGTGTTGTTTTAAATCACTCTCTCTAGGGTGAGCAGACTTCAGTGGCAGATGCCGGAAACTTCTGTGTCCTCCCTGGAGAGGGGTGAAATCATACGGATTCCTGAAGAGCCATGGTGCCCATCAGTCTCCAGTCCTGCATGATGCCAGCCTTGCCCACTGTCGCCTTCTCAGCCTCACTGCTAGCTGCACCCTCTCCTTTCTGGAAAAAAATATTTTCTTCTCAATCTTTTGAAGTGTAATGTCAGCCAGATATTTCCTGAGGAACCTGTCGATAGGAGATGGGGATTCCCCTCCCCCACCTACCCTGTGCTAAATGTCGAGTTCACCCATTGCAGCATCTGGGTGTATCTGTCTCTCTCCATACACCTGCTCTGGTCCCTGGAGAAGTCACAGACCTTCTTCTAACTCCCTCCAGCCAGATCCCCTGTGCCTGGCCCCTAGACAGTGAGGCCACAAGATGCTGGCTTAACACGGATAAGAGGTCCTAGCCCTTGGAAATAAGTTGACCTTATCCTAAGTCTCCAGAGAATGAGCCCTGTCTCAAGCCAACCCCTGTGCCTGGCGCTCTCCTCCTTGAAGAATGCCCAATGAATGAATCAATTAAAAATGGTTATGTGGCCACTGCACAGCAAAGCTGGCCTCAGGGTTACAGTTTTTGGTTTCAAGGGTCACTGGTCTGCAGGTATCATCAGTCATGGACAGGTCCTGAGGAGGTGCCACTGGAGGGTTGGCTCAGTGGCTAAGAACACTGACCACTCCTTAAAGGACTGTTTCCAGCACCCACATCAGGAGCTCACAACCACCTGTAACCCCATCTCCAGGTCTATTTTGGTCTCTGCAGGCACCTGAATGCAAGTGTCCACATACACACACACATACATACACACACATTTTGATGGAAAGCTTTGACTCCTCACTTGGGTACAGCAGGAAGGAAAAGCCCAGTGTGACAGCTTAGCGGCCTTGACCTTCAAATTTTGTCTGTCTGTCTTCTTTCCTTTTTCTAAAGGCAAAGAGATGAGTCACTGTCCTCAGCCTTTACCCTTGAGTCACCCCAGACAAGAACAAGAGCCTTGGAGTCAGGCCACCCCCAAATGAATGCAATTCATTCATTGGGAGGAGGCTACGCCCTGGAGCAGAAGCTGTTCAGTGTCCCGTGGAAACCAGACTGGCTTGGCCTGGGGTAGCAATGCGAAGGATATCTTTGGGCCACCCGACAGACCCAGAACTGAGGCTGTGAGCAACCAGAACACACCCTGGCAGAGAGGGTTAGGTGACCTGAGGGCCATGTGACCCTTGCCTTGCCTCCCAGTCATTTCTCCATCTAAGCCTAAACACAGGCTAGTACCCCAAAGTCAGAGTTGGGGTTATGCGCCCTTTATCCACTTTGCTTCCCAGTGTGAACACATTGAACAAACCTCCTCTCCCTGCTTCTCACTGGGCCCTCGTTGCAATGCTGGTTTGAGTGGCTGAGCCTAGTTGTCTGGGCTGCTAGAGCTCAGCTTTAGCCCTAAAAACTCTGGCATTCTGGCAGGGTAGGAAAGCCTCTAAACTCGGTGTGGCACATAGTACCTGAGGGGACTTTGGCCTCCCAGGATGGAGCCAGGCTGGTCCTTCCCAGCAGAGAAGGGTCCCCCTCACTCCCGTGCATATGCTCTCTGGCTGGATCTGACCCAGGGCTCAGCCTTAGTGGGCTCAGTATACATCCCGAGAGATGTAAGATGGAGGGATGGATAGTAAAGGGTAGGAGGGCTCTCTCCCAAGTGCCAAGGTTTGGGATGGAAGTGAGCTTTCAATAAAAACAAACAAACAACCCAGACCAAAGGAACAGAATAGAACCCAGTGATGAGAGACCCCTGCCCAGAGGGGCCTCAGAGAAGCCAGCTTGAAGATCAGGCCCCAGAGGACAGGGTCCAGGAAATCACCTTTGCCACTGAATAAAATCAGGACACTCATGTTCCCATCATTTGCTAGGCACAGCATGAGAACAGAGAGCTTTCCTTGGGTTTCAATTTATTACCATTTTAAAATGTCATTCTCTGTATGGGTAATAAAAGATAATACGTTTTATGGGGTTCCTTATGTTAAGGTTTTCGAAAATCTGTTAGGAAGTCATCTGCCGGGACTCTGAATGAATCTTCATAGGTTACAGTAATCACAGGTGGGCGGCTTTTCTTGTCGTCTCCCCCAGATCCAGTGCGGAGAGTAGGGAGACGCGCTGTGTTTGCTGATCACAAAACGCAGGAGGCTACACTTTTCGATTCACGTTCAAAATTGCTTTCTGCTGCATCATCGGCTTCACAAAGTTACACACTGGTCAAAAACGTCCAGAAAATTCAATTACGGGCTCTCAATGACAAAAAGCACGGGGCCCCACAGAGGTTTGGCTGAGGTTTCTAAAATTAGGTTCTAAATGTCTGCAAACTTGAGGCAATTTCTGTTTTATGACCTTGGCGGAACATCAGGGCTCTGTCTGTTAGCGGCCCCTGCCCATTAATTTCAGGTGCTTAACCGGTACGGCATTTGAACACTCAAAGCGCAACCAAGCCTGTGCTTCCTGTAAGCCCACGTTGGCTGCCGCTTTTAAAATCCTGGTCCCAC
Source organism: Psammomys obesus (assembly GCF_907164565.1). Classification (NCBI taxonomy): domain Eukaryota; kingdom Metazoa; phylum Chordata; class Mammalia; order Rodentia; family Muridae; genus Psammomys; species Psammomys obesus. Next base: position 34,485,493 of record NW_026596034.1, on the reverse strand, counting down.
AGAGATGTGATCTTCTAGTGGCAGCCTGCATCCAGGGTTACTCTGTGTGTGTGTGTGTGCGCGCACACTCAAGTGTGAAGATAAGCCGTGGAGGTCAGTGACAGACATCTGGTGTCTTCTCCAGTTGCTCTCCACCTTACTGTGTGTGTGTACCTGAGTGTAGGCATGTGTGTGTCTCTGTGTGTATGTGTGTTTGTCTGTGTAAGACAGTGACCCTCACTGAAAATGAAGTTTATAATTCAGCTAGACTAGCTAGCCAAGCCACAGTCAGGGACCCTCGTGTCCCTATCTCCCCAGAACTGAGATTAAGAGCATGATCCGCTGTGGTGTGTGTGTGTGTGTGTGTGTGTGTGTGTGTGTATGCACAAGCCTGTATATGTGTGTAAGCCGGTGTGTGAACTCAAGTCCTCATTCATGGGAGACAAGCAATTTACTGACTTAGTAAATGCATTTGCTTGCATAGCTTCCTTTAGTTCAGAGTTCTGCGCCTGCCAGTAATTCCCGGTAGCTCTCAAAACAAAGGTGCTCCCTAGGGGAGCACTGACCCAGGCACCCTGGGCACCCCGGGCACCCCGGGCACCCCAGCCATGGGTAGGACAGCAATTCTGGACTCTACCTTTACACTGCTATTGGCTTGCTTATGCTGAAATAAACCAAATGAATTCTAAGTCTTCTGAGAGGAAAAAAACAAATCACACAAGAGGGATTCTAGTTATAGTCATGCTGTTGTTGTTGTTTTTTTAAACTAATTTGTATACCAAGGAGAAAAAGCAAATAGGATAACCCATGATTATTCTGGAAGGTTCCGCTGTAGACTCTGTGCCTGGCACATCAGCCCTCTGATCACCTTCTTTCAGTAGTTTTTGCCCCAGGCCTCACTGACTGCCAGCCCCTGGGCTGTTGGCATGGGAAGCCCCGTGTGATGTTGGCACCAGTCGTTCATTCTGCTACTGAAATTGTCCTGGCGAGCGCTAAGCCTATTAACGCCTTGGAATGGTAGCTGAGCAGGGAAGCAGAAGTCAAATGTTCCGGCTTAACACAGGGTCCTGCTCCTCCTGGCTCGGCCTTGCGGACGGACGGAATGTTGATGAAGATGAGTGCTTTCCTTCACAAATAACAAAACCCACCAGCGTGCCCTTGGAGAGCACCAATTCATTTTCGTTTTAAAAACAACAATAAATCCAGTGCCTCTCTTCCCTCTGGCCCCTCTCCAGAGCCCTCTTCAAAGAGGAGGGTAATTGAAGTCTATTGTCTGTGTCTTTGTGGGGAGCCCCGGCGCCTCAGCTCTGTGTCCTGAGGGTGAGCAGATGCTAGACTCAGGGTCAGGCCTGCCCACGTGCCTCCCTCTGGCTCAACCCGGCCACAGGTGCCCGCTCCTTGCTTGTCCAGCTAGAGCCCACGTGGATTCTCTGTGTTTGTACAAAAAATCATGGCTACATCCATTGAGCACTTGTACGCCCAGAACAGTGCTCGCCCTTTCTTTGAATCACTCCAGAGCATGTCACGGCACTCCCACAAGGCTGGGGCAGCCATTGCTCCTGCAGTGTAGGTGAAGATTCTATTGTTCCAGGATCTGCTGCTCCTTTCAGGGGGAACACTGACACCATCACCCTAGTTGGCCTGCTACCTATAGTCTCAGCTGCTCTGCCTTGGGGCAGACACAGTGACCCCTCCCTGCTCCCACTGCTCATCTGTCCCCATTCAGTCTGGGGATGGCTGGGTCTGTGTTGATGAGAGCTTCCTTAGGGTCAGGCTGACATTCTTAGGTGGCTCTCTGAGCAATCCCCACCATGTCTCCAAGTGTCAGGCTTCTTCTGAGAGATCCTGGCGTGGTGGTTTGGATAAAAATGGTCCCTACAGGCTCATAGGGAGTGGCACTCTCAGGAGGTGTGGCATTTTCGGAGGGAGTGTGTCACTTTTCACTGCCTGCTGCCTGCCAATCCAGAGGTGGCGCTCTCGGCTCCTGATCCAGCACGACCGACGTTTGCCTGCATGCGGCCATACTTCCCTCCATGATGATAATGGGCCTCTGAAACTGTAAGCCAGCCCCGTTAAATGCTTTCCTTTATAAGAGTTGCCGTGGTCATGGTGTCTCTTCACAGCAATAAAACCCCAAGACACCTGAGCATTCATTGCCACATTTTAATTCTACCTCCCACACTCTGTAGCTCCTCCCCAAATCCTGCCAAGTTTCACCCCTCAGGCTATCAGGCGGCAGCCAAGTGTGGCAGGTCAGTTACTCAGATGAGGTGAGGACAGTGGGGAGAATAAGGACAGAAGAACAGATTAGGACAGATTCTGAGGATCAACCATGCCGAGTGCACCAGGCATGGGATTCAAGCAAGGACTCCTGATAAGAATTTGGGTGTGGGAAGATCGATCGGGGCGACACTCCACAAGGATTTCTTCACTAATTAGCTCTTATTTTTGCTGCTTCTCTCCCACGTTCCTTTAAAGGTGACACAGCCATGGAGGCAGAAGATCTGCAAATGGCTCCTGGTTGCATTGTTTACTGAATAAGCAGCCATTTTCGGTATCTCTCTTAGATGCCCAAGCTTTGCCTGTGGGAGCAGCTATGTGTATAGGACGGAAAGGGGTATCCCCCACGGAGTTAGTCTGTTTGTCTTTGAATGTTCTATGTTGGTAAAATCCCAGCCTTTGGTTTTTCAAACATACTAAAATTTAGACAGACTGGTTTTCAGCTGGCATGGGAAGAAAATGCGGGTTTTGGATTCTTTGGAGCAATGGCTATCTCTCTTTCACAAAGTCATGGCTAGTCTTTTTCATTGACCCAAGTGGTAGGTATAGGTGTGAGGAAGGCAGCTGAGAGACCTGCCCACCGAGGCCTTAACTAAGCTACTCTCCTGCGGCTACAAACACAACATTCTGCCCTATCATACATGGCCTCGAAGATACAGGTCTTTAGTGCCTTGGGCATCAATAGCGTAGACGATCAAGAGGACCCTGACTCAGTGGGTAAGGGCACTTGTGTGCAAGAATGAGGAGCTGAGTTCAGATATCCAGCATCCACATAAAAGCCAGCCTGGCCAAGCCCTGTGACCCTAGCATTGTAGGTTGAAGACTTGAGGCTCCCTGGAGCTTGCTGGCCAGTCAGCCTAGCCAGAACTGTTGGCTTCATGTTCAGTGAGAGACCCTGTCTGGAGAGGAGAAGGAGGAGAAAGGGAAAGACACTTTAGGCCTCTGCAGGCACACATACACACGTACTACCCACACAACACACATGAAATAAAAGTAAGTAAAATTGCTCTCACCTCTGTCCCCCCTTTCCATTCTCACCCTTCTTTAAGATGGTCACAAACGCCAGCCCCACCCATCTCTAGAAACCTTCTCTATTTACTTGAAGATCATTACAATCACCTTGATCCTGCTTCTCATGACCCCAGATCTTTCCACAGCTCCTTGCTGCTCAAGGACACAGACTATACCATCCACTGACTGTAAACAGCCACGATTAATCACTGCCTATGGTTGGCTTCTCTCTACTACTGTTGCCCCCGGAATGCTTCTAACTGTGTGTCCTCCAGGCAAGCCTCAGCTCCTCAAGTCTCAGCTTCAACGTCTCACCTCTCTGGAGCCTGCCACAGACTGGCTGTGTCTGACTGGCGGCCCAGTATTCTTTGCTTTCTGGAGCTTAGCCGCGCCCATGGCTGCCCCAGTGCTTGATTTGTTGTAACTGCACAGCCTCTAGCAGCCTGGGGAGTTCTCAGTGGCTGGAGGGTAATGTTTATCCACATAGTGACAGCTGTTGGGACAAAGTAAGTGCCAAATAAATCCATGCCGATGAGATGAAAGACACAACAGGAAGTCAGCTACAGGACTCTCCTGTGGGCCAAATACCTTGGGCCAGCAGGTTCCCAATACTGATGTCACCATGTAGTTTGATGGAAACTGAGTGGGCTGTGGGGTTGGCCAGTGATAGCTGGAATATGTCTGGGGCCCTTATTCTCTGTGTGGACCTGGACACATGAAGGAATGTTCTCTGTGTTTCTAGTTCCTCCTTGGAAACGCCGGGGGGGTTGGGGGGAATAAGATTTTAGGTTCAAAATTCTGAGCATACTACAGAGTGAGCACTCAATAGATGGAAGGTGTGGGCATAGACAGAAGCAGGAGAAATGCAGCTTGGAAGGGCACTCTGGGGCACCCAGCAAGACTGTCTGAAAAGCAACAACAATGCACAAATGCTCAAACCAAAACAATACAGCCCACCAACAAGACTTCGGTGGAACTGGTACTACCTATAATCAGCAGCTCATGAGACTGGACAGGTCGGCTCAAGCAAGCTTCAGTGCCATTGTTTATAAAATGGGGGGTAAGAGGACCATTGTCATTGTCAGAACTAAATGAAGTATACAGGACACCTAACAGGATTTTACTGCCCTCCAACAATCCTGCCTGAGCAGGTTGGTGAGAGATGGCTGGAGACTCTTCAATGGCCAGAGGGGTCTTCCCACAAAGGTGCCATTTACATCTCCTTACAGCATGCCAAGAAAAAATCCTCAAACCCGTCACACATAACTCTCTGCAGCACCAAATACTGCTGCTGTTTAAGCCAGAGGCAGACACATTAAAAATAAATGCTTACCAGGGGAATATTTAATGACACGGAAAATGTTTCCATTATGCTGTTGAAAAGAAAAAGCAGGTTTCAAAAGTCTATGAATAGTGAGACCTCATTTTTTTTAAGTAAAACAATATTTACATATCACGATACCTAAATAAAGGAGAGGGCTTTATGTAGCAAGATATGAACAGCAATTAGCTCTCAGCGACGAAGTTACGTTTATTTTTGTCTTACTCTGTCAATCCTTTCCTAATTTTCTTTAAAAAGTCTATAAATAAATTCAGTGGCCAGAAAAGAGACTCAAATTGAGTTGTGCTACCAAAGTGAAACCACAGGGGGGAGGTGTTCTGGATGCTTCTGTGACATTAGCGGGATATGTAACAGGTGTGTGTCTTGGGAAACAAGAAGTGGCTTCTCAGCCTTTTCGTCCCATGGCCCCACGCTTTGCTTGAAAGCAGACAACCATTTCCGTGGATTAAGGTGTGACAGCTACTGGTGATGGCAATGGGTATATCTGTGAAGGCATTGCATGGCAATAGAGTGATGCTAAATAAGGATTGCATGCCTCTTGCTGGCCCTTTAAATGTTAGCATTCAGGTCTGAACATTTCTGATCCACACATCCCCAGAGAGCCAGACCAGTAGCTCCTGGGGAGAGAACCACGATTTCAGCTAAATGTTAATTGGCACCGCGTGAGATGGGGAGCTTTGGCTGTTCTGCTGGGTGACCTGGTGTTTCTGTCTTCACCCATTCCCTTTCAGCAAGCTCATCCATACAGCAGACAAAGAGACTTGTCCATGAACCTGGGAGAAGGGCTCCTTAACCCTGTCTACACTAAGGCACCTGCCATTCATATACTAGTCTGTAACTATGAATGTATCATGGACGGAAAAGAAAGCCTGCAGCCAGCCAGTGGACAGACCCAGCACCTGGCTCTTCAGGGAGATATAAATTATCGATCAGACACGAGAGCTCTTGATTGTTTTGTCTGCAAATGTCATTTAAATGCCTTGCATTAGGTTTTATGAGTCAGTCGTTTAAAAAGACAACAAAGTGGAATCTGTGGAACAAAGCGAAAAGAAGGGGTGCTACTACTCAACAAATCATATGTTCAATAGGAGTGTAATATCCGGAACATATAAAGACAACTGGAAACCCAACAACAGACAAGCAAATCGATGGAAGAGAATGAGTATGCACTTCTATGGCGGAGTTCTACAAGTGGCCAAAGCAAAGGAAAGCTTGTCCAACATCACCAACCATGACAGAAACCCAAACGAAAACACAGTGAGGGGCCGGCTGCCTCACCTAGGTAGCGTCCTGGGGCCTATGGGACCTTTCACAGTTCTACTGTGCTTGACTCCAGAACCTTGTGCGCTGACACTCAGAGCTGTGGAAAGACCAACCTGGGGGCAGCAGCTCTTGAGTTCAACATCTCAAAACATTGAAAATTAAAGATGCAGACACTTGTGAACTTTAGTCAAACAAAACAAAACAAAACAAAACACACACACACACACACAAACCTGCGGAAAAGCAAGATGAGGCAGAACTCCCAAAGTATAAAGGTTTAATACAGAAGGGAAAGAAATCTCTTGGGGCAGGTGAGAGGGAATGAGCGGGCAAGCTAGTCCTGATACTTCCCACGGACTTATGGCTCAACATGGAGGTAATGCTGTCAGTTGGCCAGCTAGAGAACTCTACATCCGAGACAGGTTCTCCTGGTCCAACCACGCTATGTTTGCCCATTGCACACCAGGTCCTGGGATGGCTAACGTCCCCTCTGTGAGTCTCTCACTCTGGCTTCGTTAGCTGTTACTTTGGCTGCCCATTGGCTGGTGTTGCCACCTCTGACCTTCCAGGTGCCTCGAGTGCTGCTAATTATACTAAGCCTCATCCTTCTAGCTGCTGAAAGGTAGCATCGGCCATTCCTGGTTAATCCACACTTATTTCTAGTCAATCCACAGTGAATTGGAGTTGCCTCCTTTGTCTGTGGGATGGCTGGAAATCTCTTCCATAAAACGATAGAGGCTTCTTAGATGGGCCGCAGCCGCATCAGAAGCAGAGCAACAGTGTGTGGCAGATGTTGGGCTGGGGCATTAGGCAGGTCTCACGCAGGCCAGCTAACTGGTCCACCAGCCCTGGCCTTACTTCTCAGAGCCCACCTGTCGGTGAATCTCGTAACAGGTCCTCCTGGCTCTCTCACACCCAGTGTAAGTTCCTTGTCTCTCATCCCTAGTGTTCCCTGCCTCACCGCTTTAATCCTGAGGTCTGTTCCCACCGTTCTGTAATGTGAACCACATGTGGCTATCAGTGTGGGCCCCCTTTTCAGTCTTGCTATCTACAGTAAGCTAGCACCGGCCTTATCACAAATACTATGATGGTTGCCAATAAAAAAAAAACAAAACAAAACAAAAAACAAGGAAAAGAACAAGGGTTGGGAAAGATCTGGAGAAGCCAGAGTTGCTTTGGATCAAGGGCACCAAGGGCACCCAGAGATGCAAAGGAGGGACCTGGTGGAGTCAGGGCAGAGGGTGGCCATACAGTCATTAAGTGGGAGGCTGTGTCTAAGCAGTGACTGGGTCCAGCCTGAGGTCTGGGTCTCAGCGCAGAGTCACTGCGGCTTTCCCAGTGTTCCCAAAGGTGAGCTTTCAGGGCAGCCACACTGCTGAATGATTGACTGCCTGTGAGCTCTGGGGAAACTAAGGCTTCCATTGTGCCTAGAACCAGGTTGGCTTTGCAGCTTGAGATCCTGCAGATGAGTTCGAGTGCATTGCATGAACACAGCTTCTGAACATGGGAGCTGGGTGCTCATACCTGGCCTGGGCTGGGGCCTCACTGCCAGGGAGGCTGGCGACTGATGGGCGGGGCACTGACCTGATGGAGTCTGTTTCTGTTCCCAGGGCACTTTCCTCAGACAGGCACTTAGAACCCGCTGAATCTCTAGGACAGGCCTGTGGGGTCTGAGCAACATTCCCACTTTCTGGTTAGAAACCTCAAGGGCACACCAGAGCCAAGAGTAATTTACATCTATCCTTGCACTGGGGACTGAACTTGTGGTTTTTGAGACCTCTGTCTCTTCCCTAAAGCATGGGAAGCCTCATTTAAATCAGGAGCAAGATGCTGATGCTTTCTTGTATCAAGTGTCAACCCGGGGAAGGAGAGTGTCCCAGACAGCCTGGCAGCTGGTCCAATCAGCATGCATATGACCGGGTACACTGGGACACAGCCTCTGTAAATGTTCCCTAAACTGATGATCTGGCAAAAGACTGTTGCAATTAAATTAACTTTAAACTTGTGTTTGGCTTTTCAGGACCCTGCTAGGTGATAAATGCAGCCTGATTTACAAGATGTGGGTTTCCTTTGGACTTTGTAGTTCAGTGTTTGAAATTTTAAGAGTAGTAGGGAAATGTCCATTCATATGACAATCAGATCAGGGACAGCCACTGTGGACCAGGCCTGCAGTGGCCAGGATTTAGAGGTTATATACAAGATCAAAGATAGAGTGCCTTGGGCTGTGTTGATATCTCAAGTCTGTATTCAAAAGCCAGGTGTAGAGGCACACGTTTGTAATCCCAGCACTTCCAAGACATAAAGAGGTAGAGTTCTGGGGCTCAATGGTAGTCAGTTTAGCTTATTTGAAGAGTCTGATGAGAGCTCTCATTCAAAAGACAAGGAGGATGGCACCTGAAGAATGACAAGAGTTGACTTCTGGCCGCACACACCTGCACAACACCTGGATACACACAACAGATAGGCACACAAACATTCCTTCCTCCCCTTGTCCCTTTTTCTTTCTTTCTTTCTTTCTGAGAAAAAGTGTCTTGATTGATTAGTGATGTCTGCTACGGTCACAGGAAGGGGCAGGAAGGATTTATTACACTCACTGGTCTTTCTCTTATGCCTCACAGTGGTCGTCTCCACTCCCACTGTGTCCTTGCTTGTCTGTCTTACTGAACCAGTCAGTGGGAATCTGAGTTCACCATGAAATGCTGAACGTGCTAAGATGAGCCACACCCACTGCCTTTAAATCCAAGGACTGGAGCCACCAAAGTAGTAGGCACAGCAGGTTCCCTTTGTTTGTCCCTTTGTTTATAAACAGCTGTAGGCACACTCCCACAGTCTTGGCTTCCTCCCGAAACCCGATGATTCAAGGTTCAATTGGTATCTAAATCTCTTTTATTCTCTAAATTTCTTGGCAGCTCAGCACTGTGTCACTACATTGTACGCAGTCATAAAAATAATATTAATGCTACGTGGTGTGGGTGATGCTCGCACTATATTCTGTGCGTGAAAAAATATGGAGTGTGTCAACATGTTCAAGGCCTAGAAAGAAAGCGTCATCACTCAGCCCCTGCTCTTCGTAAGTACCACATACATTTCAATTCTTTCTGTGTGAAACTTAATGAGTTTGGATTCTTTGCCTCATTGGTCATGGTACCAGGAAATAAAAACCAAGGAAAAGGCGTAATGGTCTCATGCTTAAACTCCAAGTGTCTCGGAGTCCTTAAAACAAACCAAACAGAAATGATGGCTGGGACTTACAGGAAAAATGACAGATGATGGCAATTTCTACAGCATATTTTGGGTCTGTTCCCCATTCTTCCGAATCAGGGATGCCATGTTTGGCTATTACATGTGCTTGGTAGATAGCTTGTCTGCTGCCTGACCTAGAAAAGGAACAGCCTAGAAGAGCACTGGTATACCAGGTAGCTGAGGCTCCAGTGTGAAAGTCCATGGAATAGGTATCTATTTTGGTCCTCTGGGGTCAGGCCCTGGGTGTTGTACAGAGGACGAGGATGACCTGGATACTATATCCATCTAGGTCCAGCAGAGGGCTTTGGAGGAAGAATGGACGGACGATTGTCACAGTTTGAATACATATGTCCACGCAGAAGTGTGTTTGAACACTTGGTTCCTAGTTGGTGGCATGGTGTCGGGTGTGTGGAACCTTTTGGAGGTGGGCCTGTTTGGAGAAAGTCACTGGGAATGAGGTGGGTCTTAAGGTTTTATAACCTTGCCTGACTTCCTGCCCTCTCTCAGCTTCCTGGTCCATGGAGATGTGAATAAACTTATGCTCCTGCACCACAGCCAGGAGTTGCTCCTACCACCATGCCCTCCTCACCGTGATGGACCATATCCCCACAAACTATGAGCCACTGTCAAACCTTCTCCCAATTAGTTGCTTCTTGCCAGTTTTTGGATTCAATGAAAGGAGAGATGACTAATACAGGAATGAAAGTTGGGGGAATCTAGCTGTCAATTTGCTAATCTTAGCAAAGACTGAAAAATGATGGCAAGTGTTTATTCCCCTGATTCAAGGCTTTGTGAGGGGTCTTCCAGCTGTCCCATGACCTCTGTCCGTGTCACGCTCACACCTGCTGAAAGGATGGGAAGCTGCATGCTCAGGAGTCTCAGGATCACACTTTTCAAGTTATCCTAGAAGGAAGTGACAGAAGCCCAGGTGCATTCATGTGTGGCATTCCAGCTGGGGTTCATGTTCAGGGTAAGGGTTAAGGGAGCAATGATCTAGTAATGGGCTGGATCTACTCAGGCACTGGATTGCGTCAATCATGGACAGAAGCAAAGAATAAACAGCATGTTTAGAGGACAAAAGAAGTGTTGAGGGGTCTGGAGCAGACACTTGTTCCATGGCAGATGGTGGCCTCTCGGACCCAGAGTTTCCTGGTTACCTGTCCAGGCAAATTCACCCACTTGTATCACCATGAAGTACTGATGCTGGTTGCTCTCTATCAAAACCTATTCTTTCTTTATCAGTGGATTTTGGACACAACCCTTCACTATGTAGCCCTGGTCAGCCTAGAAGTTTCTATGTAGAGTCAGGCTGGCCTCAAACTCACAGATCTGCCTGTCTCTGCCTTTTAAGTGCTGGGATTAAGGGAGTGTGCCACCATACCCAACCTAAGACATATTCTTTCATATATGTCCAGGCTTAGATGATTTATCCAACCCAATGGAAGATGATCAGTGTCTCTGGCTTTAAGGGGTATAATTAAAAAAGAAAACCAGGAGGAAAAAAAAAGCCTAGGCCAGCAAGGGAAGACATGGATGCTTCCTCCAAAGGGTGGTTATCTCCTTTGCATCTGTCTCCTGATCATTCTCCCCAGGCCTCAAGTATGCACCTTGATTCCATGAGCTGCTGGGAGTGAACCTTTCCTGTCTTTTCATTCTTGGTAGCAAAGCAACAGGCAAATCTCCCTAGAACAACCAATCCCCTTGGTCCTCATGTGCAGACATAGTGAAAGAATGGACATTCACAGTGGAAGAACAGGACACAGGTGCCTTTCAGCTTTCTGTCTGCGTCTGTCTTCATGAGTGAACATGGTTCTCCCACCCTGATAAAGAACACACTTTCTCTGGTGTTATGCACTTTTCCTGGAGTGTGAGAGGAGCCCCTTGCCAGGGGCCAGGCACCTATAACAGAGGGGAAAGGGGAATCTTCCAGCTGGGTGTGGTGGCCCATATCTCTAATCCTGGGATTTTGGCTCATGAGTTCCAGGCTAGCCTGAGCTACAGAATAAAATCCCATCACAAAAATAAAACAAAACAACACAGAACCTAACCAAACAAAAATATTGAAATTCTGGGTCTTGGGAGATGGCTCAGGTAGTCAGGTGCTTTGTGCCCAAGCATGAGGACCTGAGTTCTGTCCCCAGAACCTATAGAAAAGAGGTGGACATGGTGGCATGCACTTGTAGGTTCCATGGATGTGAAGCCTGAAGGCATAAATGGATGGATTCCTGGGGCTCATTGGTCAGCTAGCTAAATTGGCCAGTGAGAAACATGGACGGGTACAACAAACCAAGACAGAACACCTGAGGCTGACCTCAGGCTTCCACATGGACACCTACACACCTGCACACATACATACATGCACACATGCCTGTACACACACACACACACACACACACACACACACACACACACACACACA
>NW_026596034.1:34448108-34473946 GCF_907164565.1 Psammomys obesus | reverse complement strand
ACACACACACACACACACACACACACACACACACACACACACACACAGAGTTCTAGGGACTGGGAGATATCACCTTGCAGTGTCAAGCCTCTGAGACAAGTGTCATCACAGATGGCAGGTAGGGGAGTTTGGAAGGTGAGGTTGACAAGAAAGATTTAATGTGACCCTTTCCTACCTCAAAGGTGGTTTTGTGGCCACTGGGGAAGGGGCCATCTGCTTGGCACCTAGGACCTGGGATCTGATAACCAGGCCACGGAGGCATTAGAGTATCGAGTGCTCAGTTGCTTGGCTTGGCTTTCTGGTCCATGGTGGGAGGTCGTCCCATCTGATAAGGACTTGGGCCACATAGGATCAGGGGGCTGGAATCTGGGAATGTGAATGGATGACCAGTTTAAAACTGCTGTGGGTATAAACAGATATTTACAAGGCAGCTTGCTACTTTGTCAGTTTCACCATTGTTCTAAGTTCTCTGCCTGAGTCTATGACCCCTCCAGACTTGCATTGTTAGCTGAGCTCACACTTCAGGCATGAGCATCTTTCCCTGCCTGTGAAGAGGGACTTAAATCCAACTGGAGGCCAGGAAAGATTGTAAGTCAAAGAAGGAAGATTCAAGGGGTCTTGCCATTTACTTCTGAACTGTTAGCTTGTTGATGGAGTCTAGGAGAGGTGGTTAGCTGCTGAACTCACTAGATTCTAATGGCTAACCCCAAGCCCACAGGCACACACACAGCCCTGGTCTATCTCAGTGGGTTGGAAAAACAAAAATGAAGAGACATGAATGAGAGAGAGAGAGAGAGAGAGAGAGAGAGAGAGAGAGAGAGAGTTTTGTGGATGGGTAGACAGGTGATGGGGAGGTAGGGGTGAGACCAACCATTATACATTGTATGTATGTGCAAAAGTGGGTAAAACAAATTTAATTTCCACAACTACTATTGCTACTACCAATAATTAAAAAAAAAAACAAAAACAAAAACCAAGCAAATCCTGCTCTTCTCCTAGGGAAATGGAAGACAAGCCAAAGGCCTGGCTGCCTCAGAGCCTGTAGCCTTTATTCATGTGAGCAGAGGACAGTGCCTTGATAACCCAGGAGATGAGAATTATGAATCTGGAAGGGCTTTCTCTTGGGATGTTGTAACTATCAGGGCTTTTAGAGGAAAAAAAAATATTTACCTAAACATATCAAGCATTTCCCTCACACAAATGGGATGGGCACAAAGGTGACATAGGCTTTGAAGGTGCAGGAAAAGGGAGTCTTTGAAGGAGCCCTGGAGTGTTGGCTGTCTAGGAAGGAAGGGAGGAAGGAACCAGCTAGTAAAACTGATAGACACTTGATGGGGGCAGAGGGTACTTCCTGGAGGCCGACCAGCTCATTGATTCACTGCCAGCCCAGTCCATTTTGTCTCTTAGAAGACACTCATGCCTGGTGCCCTCAGGTGCGTCCAACCCTTTGACCCCGTCAGAAATTGACTGGCTGTATTTCCGTGGAGCCAACAACAGGAACCAGACACGCTTTACACTTAGAGTGGGCTCAAGCCAGGAGTAACGATCCACGTTAAAATCAGTGTCTGTGACTCTCATGCTCAGAGGCCATATCATGAACAAGACCTCACTGAACTTGGATGTGACATATAAGACCTGAGAAGAAGGACCAGCCTCTGGCCTTGCCAGCTTCTCCATGGGAATAAAGGGATTTTTCTCTTCACCATTCTCCAGTTTGTCTGTGCAGGAAATTAATATTTTTAAAGGTCAAACCCCCGGCTTCATTTGTCATCTTGACAGTTTCTGAGATGCAGATGGATTTTGCCCAGGCTGGCTTTTTTCTCTCTTGTCTTGGGGTGAATTGCATTTTCTTCTACTGGTACCTGTATGCAGACCAATGCATACCTCCACAAAGAGCTTGTGGGGAGGGATTTGGCATAGGATTTGATTAAAACAAGGAGCTTATCTCACTGGACATGGGTGAGTCTGACTCCTCCTGGAGCTAGATTGGGAGGTAAAGAGAAGTGTTCTCACAACCCTTGTATTGTATGTGGGTGGCTGTGGTAGAGAGTGGAACCGTCTTAGTCAGCGTCCTATTGCTGTGAGGAGACACCATGACCATGACAACTCTTATAAAGGAAAGCATTTAACTGAGGCTGCCTTAGTCTCAGAGGCTTAGTCCACATGGTGTCATGCAGGCAGACATGGTGCCGGAGGAAGGAGCAGAGAGTTCTACATCTGGATCTGCAGGCAGCAGGAAGGAGAGAAACAGAGACAGAGAGAGAGAGAGAGAGAGAGAGAGAGAGAGAGAGAGAGAGAAAGCCAGCCACTGGGCCTGACCTGTGTATCTAAAACCCAAAGCCCATCCCCAGTGACACACTTCCTCCAACTAGGCCATGCCCACTCCAACAAGGCCACGCCTCCTAATCCTTTAAAATGGCGCATTCCTTACATTCAAATATTTGAATCAATGGGAGTCATTCTTAATTCAAACCACCACAGGGACCAGGATTAGAATTGTGCTATGAGGAGGTAGTTTTAGCCAGAAGTCAAGTGCTAGTTCCACTAGGTTGGACCTGCTTCTCTAGAGGATGTTTCCGCTGAATGTGGAAATGACTGATGAATAGCAGACACATAAGAATATTCAAGGCAGAGGAGGGAGAGACTTAAAGGCTCCGAGGAGGGAACAGACAAAGGAGGAGGGTGCCTTCTGCCCCAACTGCCTAGTTTGGATTTTTAAGTGAACACATGCGATTTCTTCTCCCTGCGCAAGAACAACTGATGCACCTCCAACAGGGCACAGAGAAAACTGCCTTCAGACAGAAGAGCATCGGGCAGAGTGAGGGAAGGGCTGCCAGTCCACAACCTTCTCTGTGCGCTCACAAACAAACCAGACACTGTTCTGCCTCTCACCACTTCACTCAAGGCTAAGCCTCAGGCCTCGCTTTAAGCTCCCCCTTTCTTACTCTCTTATCTGGGTTTATGCCACAGCCTTGCTGCCGTGCCGCATGCTCTGCTGCTGTTCCCTTTGTACACAGTAATCTTCCCCACTAGACCTTGAACTTCTTGAAAGCATATACCAAGTCCAAGTTTGCGTGCCTGGGAGTCTGCATAGGCTACCTGGTACATAGCAGGGCCTTGACAGCAACAAATAGAACAAGGAGGCATGGCATCTCTTGTGTGTTGGGCACTCTAGAGCAGTGGTCTTCAACCCTCCTAATGCCGCAAGTGGCAACTCCTGCCCCAACCATAAAATTATTTCTATTGCTACTTCAGAACTGTGATTTTTGCTACTGTTATGAATCATAACGTAAACATCCGCTATGCAGAATATGTTGACCTCCCAAAGGTGTCACGACCCACAGGTTGAGAACCACCGCTTTAGAAGCACCAGGGATTGTGTTAGCGATGCATATGTTTGAACTGCTCTGTGCAGAAGGATCTGCACACCCATCTTGCGGATGAGGAACTAGTCATAAAGGTCGCTTATCCTAAGTCATGCCAGTAGGATGTGAGGGAAAGATGCAGACCTGGATTTGGGTCCTGGAGCTTACACTCACACTAACAATACCAAATAGGTAGAAAGATCCATTCTCCCTTGCCTGGGATGCAAGTTGAGTACCACTGAGGTACCTGGATAGGAGGCAGAAGGAAGGCAGAAAACTGGGTGGGCAGCCGTAGACTGGGGTGGCCGGCTGCTTGGTCTGGTTCGTACTGGATGCATGTATATGTGGTATATGTGGGTGTTTACCTATGTATGTGCTGCAAGTGGCCTTGTGTGCATGTGCAGAAGCCAAAAGACTGTTGTTCTCTGCCTTTCCCTTTGAGACCCTCACTGAACCGGGGGTGAGGCTAGCCTCTGGCAAGCCCCAGTACCACCCCACACAGCGCTTTGGTTACAGGCATGTGCAAAACCACATGCAGCTTTGCGTGTGGATGCCAGAGATTCAGGCTTAGTTCTTTGTGCCTGTGTACCAAAGGCTCTTACACCCTGAGCCACATTTCCAGCCCTGGTGGCCTGCTTTTCTAGAAGGCTTGCATCTAATGTACGTCCTTTCTAAATGTGGTCTCTACAAGAAGGAACCCTTTCATCTGAGAGGATTCACCACATGTCAGGCATGGTTTCCACCAGCCTGAGCCATTCATACTGCTCAGTGAAAATGGGGCAACAGTCACTACCCTGGAAGATCTCCACTTAGCCAGTAGAGGATTTTGCTGACAAGAAATGTCAACATTTAAAATATAATTAGTGCCTCTGCTCACAGTCTCTCTCTTTGGGCTTTGCCTTCTACTCCGTCTTAGTCCAGAATGCAAAAATACAGCTTCAGAAACATTTTCGGGGCTGAGGAGAAGGAGCAGTTGGTAAGTGCTTGCTATGCAAATGTGACTTTGATCCTCAACAGCCATGCAAGCCAGGTGCACTGACTCGCACCTGTAATCCCAGCAGTAGGGAGGCAGAGACAGGCAGATTTTCTGAGCTCACTGGCCAGTTAGCCAGCTGACTCAGTGAGGGACTCTGCCTCAAAATCTAAGGTGGAGCGTGATTGAAGAAGACGCTTGATTTAGACTCTAGCCTCCATTTACTTTTTAAAAATAAGATTTTTTTAAAAGATTAAAAGAAATTTAAGTTGTGGGGTGTGTGTGTGTGTGTGTGTGTGTGTGTGTGTGTGTGTGTGTGTGTATGTGCGAATGACTTGACTGGGGAGGCAAGAAGAGGTTGTCACATCCTCTTGAGCTGGAGTTGTAGGCAATTATGGTTCACTCAACATGGATGTTGGAAACCAAACTCAGGTTCTCTGCAAGTGCAGTTCCCAGTCTTACCTCCTGATCCAAAATCCAGCCCAGCACTAGATTTGTTATGAGTGTCGTCTGCCCTGGACAGAGTCATGTGGACTTAAGCACTGAGACCAGACAGATGCTTCCCCAAGTTCACACCGCAAGAAAGTTCATTGAGAGAAAGGAACAAATCACTCACTCTCTGCTAGCCGAAGCCTGCGTTTTCACAGGCTCCTCTCGCCCACGGGAACGTGTGCTTTTCAGTCTTTCTCGAAAGGCTGTGACAGAACACCTGACAGGAGCACTGTGAGGGAGGGATTATTTATCTTGGCTTATGGTTTCAGAGGGATTTCAGCTCTTTCTAGCAGGGAAGACACGGCAGAGTGAGTCCACAGAGATGGGAGTGTGGTAGAGACTGGCGTGAAAGCAAA
This sequence comes from Psammomys obesus, assembly GCF_907164565.1. Taxonomy (NCBI): domain Eukaryota; kingdom Metazoa; phylum Chordata; class Mammalia; order Rodentia; family Muridae; genus Psammomys; species Psammomys obesus. The sequence goes on along the minus strand of NW_026596034.1, from coordinate 34,468,760 downwards.
GGAGGAGGCAGACAGTGTGTGACAGGAAGGAGCCACAGATAGTATGCTGCATAGACCCTTCCCCAGTGACCTACTTCCTTCAGCTAATCCTTTGTTAGCAGTTCTACAGAGCCCCCTCAGTGTGCCATGAGGAGGGGAACAAGGCCTAAGACACGACTCTGCACATCTTAGATCAAGCCATAGCAAGCATGGGGATGGCTCAGAGGTTAAAGGCACACGCCACTTGTACAGGGCAGGAGTTCTACCTGAGCACTCATATTGGGTAGCTCACACCTGGAGCTTTGGCTGTAGAGGCACTGACACTGTCTTCTGGCTCCAGTGGGCATTTTCACTCACTATGCACACACCAATACTCACACGCATATTCTTTAAAATAGTAAATAAAAGTCCATAAAATATATTCAACATAATACAGATCAGCTCCTGCCCAGTGTGACCTGTGCTCATTTTGGATTAGATAAGAAAAGTGTGTGTTTTGTTTCATTTCATTCCATTTCATTTCTTTCTTTCTTTTGATTTTTGCTACTCCCCTTCTTTGTTTGCAATAAAAAAAAAAAACGAAAACAAAAACAAAAAACCAGCAGGTTAGTAGAGCTTAGCTCTTCAAGACCCCGATGGGGAGTCCTTATTCTGCCAAGGAGACTATGACTCTTCTTGTGTGTTCCATTTTTTCCATTGCCCTGCTGCTTCTCAGCTGTTCGGCTGAGACAAAGTGAAGAATCCTTCACTCGCTACCCAGGTCAGAAGATGCCTTCTATGACCGATTGGTTTGCCACACAGAGTCCTACTTTTTTCCAGAATTTGCACACAAGCCAAAATAAGTAAAGCCCTTGGAGGCCAGATTTCTCAGCTTTCTGTCAAGGAGAGACATGGTGGTGATGATGGTGGGGGGGAGTGCTGTCCATGGTGCTGAACGGATCTTCCAGACTGGGGCTGTCAGGATCTTGGCTATGCAGTGCCTCAGCTTCCCTGTGTTCTAACATTTTCACTGTTCACTCCCACCTTTCGGACATCTGAGTTAGCATCAGAGCTTCGTGCTCTGCCTGCAAACATTTGAGTCATAACCTGAGCTATGGCCTCCTCAACAAGCCCTGGGGAACGGTGAGGCTGGGCATGAGGAGGCACAATTTTTCAGTAGGAACTGCACACCAATGAGAAATGCAGCTATCTCATCTCTCAGAAGTCCCATCACCTTGTATATCAGGCAATGTTATCACTATTGTACAAGTGGGAAAATGGAGGAAGCTCTGCCTGAGGCCAGTGTAGAAATAATGAATTTAAAGAGGATCTTAGGACAGTGTCATAGCCAGGTAAACCATCTGTAAATCCTCACTGGTGACAGTTTCTCTTTATCCTGTGTGGTTATTGACTTAAATATCGAGCCCCCAATGGAAGCAGAGGGAGATATATTTTGATGGAGCCTCTCCCCTGTCTTTTAGTATCTGTTGAAGCAGAGAAAAATTTTGAAAGGATTCTACCCCAAAGGAAGAGAAAACAATAGTAAATAAAAAGAGATCTATTGGTCTGAGAGTCACAGGAAGTTTGAAGCGAGACTGAAATAAAAGAAATAGATTGTAAAAGCATCAACATGCCGTTATAGATCGGCAGATTTGCTAGACAGACCCTTCACTTTCTGTTCTGCCCCAAAGGGGGCAGCCTTGTGGACCAGGTGTCCCCATTACGTGATCCAAGCTAACTGGGCTAGAGGTGGGCTCTCTGAGAATCTGAAATGGAAATCTCAAGAAATAAGTAGCAAGATACAATATGTCACCAGAACTAAGTCAGCCAGGTCACATTAAAGCAGAGCTCTCTCTGGATGGTCCCAGGGTTCCCTTTGCTGGGGAGGGACATGCGCCAGTGACCACATACATGGGACCTAATGGCTTACCTCTCTCTGGAAGTCTGAGGTATATTATTTGCTTTTTCTCTCAAAGTGGCTGGTGGGGTTTCTGTTCCTGACCACTCGATGATCCTTGCCAAGACCTAAGGGTGTCTTGGCAATGGACACTGAAATTAAATGTTGACTTCTGGGGAATATGTTGGAGAAATTGCTTCCTGTTTACTGATAGGAGGTGTCAGTGCTGGAGATCGCAAGAGACCCAAGAGGGCGGGAGGTATGGATGGTGACTCAGAGGCATGTGGCCTTGTCTACACACCTAACGTCCAGGCCTGAAATGAGAATGCATTAAAAGAACTGTTGCCTTATGCAGATAGAGTTGACATGCCAAAAGGCATGCTTATCCATGATGCCCAGTGAGGTTAAGTTTACAGATGAGAACATGCCCATATGCCTGACTTCCGACTTCTTTTTTTTCTACCATCACTGCCTTGCCTGTGCCATAAAAGCACACAGTAACCCCCTTAGCAGATGCCCCCGTTTGCAGTGCGGTATTGCTCACTATAGGCATTGCTCTGTAGACCCATTCCCCAGGACTCATCCACATTGTGTGTGTGAATCTTGGTTCCCTTTGACTAAAGACACTGTTTCCCTTTCTCCCCAGCCCCTGGCAACCACCATTCCACTCTTTACTCCCACAGGTTTGGCTGTTCTCAATTCATCTCACAAATGGTGTCAGGCCACATTTGTCCTTTCATGCCTAGGCTACTTAAATTAACTCAACGTCCCACAGATGCACGCAGGTTGCAATTGCAAATGGAAAGTTTTGCTCATTTTAAATGTCTGAGTAACATTCTATTTTGTGTACATGTAAGCTTAGCAGGTCAAGGTAAGAGTGGGATGTGAGAGTCAGCTGAATGAGTTTTCATAAACTCAAACTCCTTGCAAATCCTCAAGTTCCTCCTTGTCATTGCGGTTGCCATAGCCTGCATCTGATCATCAGTACTAGTTCTGTATGTAACCGTTCATGGGGGCACGGATATGCGCATGTGGCTGGAAGCTGACCTGGAACGACTTATCCAATCACCTTCCACCTAATGTTTTGAATCAGGGGCTCTCACTGATTTGGCTACACTGGGTGACCTTCAAACCCAGGGGATACTTCTGCTTTCACACAGGCACATGGCACCACACTTGGGTTTTTACGTGGTGTGGAAGATCCAATCTCAGGTTTTTCCTGACCGAGTCATCTCCCCAGCCATGTAATCTTTGTTTTCGTGATGAAAGTTATTTCTGAATCAGAGGCCGCGGGAGGCACAGCAGCATCAGTTCAGAGATGGTCCTGCGGTTCTGCTCTTCCTGACAGCAGGAATTATTCAGCCATCTCATAGTTCTCATCTGGAAGATGGGGGAAATACATGTGCCTGCCATCGGCTTCATTCTTTTTGACAAAAATGAAATAAAATGGTATCACTGAGGTGCGCAGGAGCTGGTCCAACATCAACTCGACAGCATCATGATGGCTGTCTTTGGCCACTGGACTGCATTCCTAGTGTCTGTAAGGGAATTTATCCACTCTCCATCTGCATTCGGACTTTCTAGTGCCTATGGATCCAGTGCCAGCTGCAGCGGTCAAAGTGAACAGCTCTTTTCCCATTGGAAGCTCCTAAGGTAGGCCACACTTTTGTGCTGTCCCCAGCTTAACTTGCACTGGGATTCTAAGCCAAATAGGAAGCAAATAGTGGTCCTCCACAGTGCTGGACACGGACCACTGTCTTTGCTCCTGTGCTACATGAACACTATCTCCAGCTTCAAGCCCCAGAACCTTGAATAGAACCTCAGTTTCCCTTTCTCTTGGCTACCCACAGGGTAATTGGTCAAAATGCAGCTTTTCCCCAGAGTGAGTTCTACATTGCTCTCATTAACTCCTAACAAGGGCCGAGGTCTCACTCTAAGCAGTAGTCATTCCAACAAAGTCTAACTTATATAGTCACATTTCCTCCAATACTGACTCACGGGGGGCAGGGGGGAAGACAATTTGGCTTCAGAAAAACAAAACACAAGTTTCACTTATGTTCATAAATGTTAGATACAGGTTCCGATTACTCTCCGACTCAATGCAGATTTAAAATGTAAATTATTTAATGTGCCCAGGACCTGTGGCCCCATGCTCCTTATTTTAAGCAGCGACACGTACATCACACATACATTATTCATGCACCAGGCACCCATCATACTCAGGGACGCTGCCCAAGGCGCAGCCAGTCAGGAAAGAAGCTGACACACTCAACAGACAGATGTAGATGCTCGTAATTTCCTCCAGTTTTTGCCTCTGAGCTTTGCTTCCAGTAGAAATATCTTTCTTGGACATGGCATGTGCAATCTGATACTGCCCCATGGCTGCCCCTGGCTGTTTGTTTTGATTCAGGGTCTCATTCTACCTTTCAGGCTGGCTTGGAACTGACTCTGTAGAACTCACGGCCATCCTGCCTCAGTTTCCCCAGTACCAGGATTACAGGTGTGAACTACTGCACCCAGCTTGCAGGGGTCCCTGTTAAAGCATCAGTCTTAGTCTGAAGATGTAGTTCCACTTGCACCGTGCCTGCCCAGTGCATGCATACCTCCGGGTTAGATTCTCAGTACCAGGTGTGGCTGCACAAGCCGGGAATCTCAGCTCTCAGTAGGTGAGGCAGTAGGTTCAGGAGCTCAAGATCATTCTTGGCTACAGAAGGAGTTCGAGGTCAGCTGGGGATACAGGAGAGTCAAAGCATTTGCCCTATTGGTCTCCCTGCTCACTAAATCTCAGGTGGCAAGAGATTTCCAGAATTGTGTGCTTCTAGGGCCAGACTGGCACCACAAACGGGCATTGAGACGAAAGGCACCTAACTGTCAAAGAGTGGCAAGCCCCAGGAGGCACCTGCCCCCCTCCTTATCTTCCCAGCCTCGACTCCACAACTGGTTGTCTATGCCAAAGGGCCATGGAGGGAGCCTGCTGGCAGACTGCTCAAAATTGCTGTTTGTAGGGACAGGCTTTCAGACAGCTTTGTTTGTTTCAACACAGACTAGCATGTATAATTTGACAAGCTGCTGGAGACAGTGGGGTGTCACCCTGGCACAACTCTTGTGGCAAGCTGTACAACTGGATGGTGGTGGGTGGTGGCAGGGGATGGGGATAGACACAGGCCAGGGGACACCTGCATGTATCCCTTGCTGAATAGTCCCCTGCCATCAGCTGACACCGGGCCTATTTTCCTCCTGCTTGGATGGCTAAATGAGGGATCACAGCCAGGCCAGGGTTGAATCGGAGATGCTTTCCCGAGTGACAGAAGTATTTCCTGTGTCTCTCCCCTGCCTGTGACTTGCCAGAACTATTCCCCGTGGCAGGGATGGTGGGGGGGGGCAGAATGGGAAACAAAGTGGAGCTGCTATAATGAACACCCCCTTAGCAAACATGACACCACGTGACTGCAGGCTTCCAGAGCCAGAGTCCATCCGGGTGCCCTCTTCCTTCCATGTACTGTCTCCTTGACTAAATTTCAACATTCTTTCTCTAGTGGTGAATTCCTTTAAGATGCAATTCCTCAACCTGTTAGCCAGACTATTTTTGGATATTACCCATAATTAGGTGGCTTCTCAGAGTGATGTGCACTCCACTGGCTGGGAAGGGGTCTTGTGAACTTTTTGTGTGCATCTCTTCTTTGCTCTGTGGCACCAGCGTGTTGCATTTGCCCTCTTATGGAGCCTGGCCAGGAGATGGATGCTGTGGCAGGGAGCAAGGACTTTGTGTGACACAGAGGGTAATTGGAAGTGATGATCATTTTGTAGTCACCAGCTGCCTGGGCACCGACATCTAGTATCTGCCTGTGCATTTCCTGGTGAGACCGCGCCTTCACGGTGTCTTAGATCCTCACTCTTAGAGGGCCTCAAATGATCCACCTCCCAAACTGTTCCCTATAAAGGGACACGGAGCTCAAGACCAAGGGAATGTGCCCATCCACATTCCATGGGTGACCTTCTACCCAGAGTACCTTCTGTGCAAGTCGAATGTGAGGTGCCCTGCCCAAAGAGCAAACAGTCGCTGTGGAGGCAGTGAGGATGGAGACTCAATGGCCTGACAGTGCTTCTCATGCTCAGATCATTGCTTAGCTCATCGCTTTGAATCTGGGTCCTAAGGTGATGGACTTATGTCAGAGGAAGTTAGGGGCCTGATGCCCAGAGTAAACAGTCTCCACCAGGGAGACTGTGAGAGGGGCTGGCTCGTTCTTGAGGAGATGCCAGGCATGAGCATCAATGGGGTTGATGGGAATTGATGGAGATGGAACAGGAGAGAAGGATGACAACTTCCCAAAAGGGGCTGATCAAGACTGCTTTCAGTTCATTCATTATTTATTCAAAGTTCACCGAATGTCCACTATGTGTCAGCTACTCTGGACACAACAGTGAGCTAGACAGACACAGTCCCCTCCATAATGGTACTTTTTTATAAAAAGCACTGCTAAGAATTCTTGGCGGTGGGAATGTTATTTTTCTTTGTCACCAGAAACCCACAGTAGAATCCCTGGGACTCTCCCTGCATGCCAGTTTGCACACACCGGGTCAGCTCTTCCATGAGGGGCAGGATCTGCTGTCTGACTGACAGCAGGCAACTGATCTATCAATTGTGTCTGTCGTCATGGCACAGCTGTCAGCAGCCTTCAATGGCCGAATACTACCCACAGCTTTTCACCATATACTCTCACTCGTCAGTCCTTATTTCACACAGGAGGATGAAGACATCAAAACAGGTGCTGTAAGCCTCTGTCATGGGTTCTGGAAGCAGCTACCAGGGCCAAAGAGGGCCTCTCTCAGGCTTGCACTGTTTCCAGTTTGCTTTGCTGTAAGCTCCTGCTGGAGGGGTTCCACAGGCCTTTGTGTTTGTCTCTATCAAACTCTTGGGGCTTAGCCAGTGTTTGGGCATGGATGAGAGACAGCCACACAGGGCCATTTTGCAGAACACAGCTCCCACGAGAGTTAAGGCATCCACAGGCTAAGGTTGGCTCTTAAGTGGTTGGCACGGTGACCTCTGGCACATGGTGGTGAAGGCATGTCCCACTCAGAATGCCCATCTGGTCAGGACAAATCGTGTCTTCTTTCTGTACGAGGATCCAGGTGACAGCAGTAAGACGAGCAGAGATGGCCACCAACACAAGGCTTCAATCAGCTGATGCTCTCCTCTTCAATTCCCTCTTGCTTCGGGTGTTGCCCAGGGTTCTCAAATTCCTTGAATACAGGAACCTGTCGCATGTCATTCCTCTTGTTCAGCTCCTTGGAAGAATTCAAAGAATGCCTCCTTCTTCAGATGACAAGTTTCTCTGAACCTTTTTCTTATTGGAAATTCAGCGCCAGAGACCTTTCATTAACTTGTTCTCTCTCTCTCTCTCTCTCTCTCTCTCTCTCTCTCTCTCTCTCGTGAACGAATTTGATTTAAGAAGTAAAGCCGTGGTCACAGTCCTGGGGGCTTGGGAGCGGGAGTATCATCACAAGGCAGACTGGGGACCCCAGAAAGGGGAGAGTTGGAGGTGCAAACTGGTGAGTACATGGTTGGTGGTTTGGCAGAGAAGGGCTGACCCTTCTCTGTGCCCCCCTTGCTGCACGCCACCCAGCTTACATACACTCTATTTAAAGCAATGGCAGGATGCTTGGCTCTGAGAGCCCTTTCCACTCGAGCTGAGATTTGATTCCCAAGCAGGTGCTTTATACAATGGAAGAAGAAGAGGTGACAGGAGAGGGAGCTGTTTCTGGGGACAGACTGACAGGAGCACCCTGTCCCTCTCTCAGGTGTATCCAAGGCTTTGATCACAACTGTCAGGAAAAGTGCAGTTAGTTAGGTAGTGATGAAGCTGGGCGCTCACGGGTCACTTGTCTCCTTGGAGTGTTCAAGGTGTTCTAGATGTGTAGGCATGCTGATGAGCACGCAGCTAGATGGGGAAGATGTAAATAAGGGGACAGAAGCCACACTTCCTCCATAGTTTCCTTGAGGAGATGGTGACACAGGAAGAGGCAAACACAGGACTTAGATGTAAAGGCTATCTAAGCACTCTGCCACCTTCGTAAAGGGCCCTTAGTTTTCTGTTTGAGGTCATGAGGAAGGAGGTTGGGATAATGGAAGGTAAGGAGTCAGGAAGTAAAAATCCAGAGGAGTTTGGAGATGGCCTTAACAGCAAAATGATGGTTGTTTTCTTAGGACTGGTGATGATTTGGGAGGAAAAAGGACACATAGCTCTATTTTCGTTTCCCTGAGTGCCCAGAAATGAATCGTATGGTCTTCATTCAGTTCACACCTTCATCTCCTAAGGCAGAAGTAAATCTCTAGGGTCCCAGATGACAGAGAACATGTCCCATGAGCACCACAGTGACCCAGCAGTTATCTTGAACTGTGTTCCTTATCTTTCTCCCCTGAAGCTGGGCCTGTCAATCTTAGTGCATCCACACAAATGCCTGGAAAGGTCTTTAGTATGGGAGAGGGACTGCCTATACCTTGGAGGATAATAGCAACATCAGGACCCCAGAAGCACCCATTGGCCTCCATTCAGTTGTCAGCACCAAAACTCTCCAGCTATTTTATGTCCTTTGGGGAGTGGGGGTAAGCTTAGCCCTGGCTCAGGAATGCTAATCTTTAGTAGCTTCCTGTGGGAGCCTGCTGAGCCTACTCTTTGAGTCTCCTGATTCTTCACACCCTTCAGCACAGGCCCCACCTCTGGGGCTCAGTGATCACCCTGTCACCTGGACACTTCCTCCCTTCTTTCTGGAATTTGTCCTACCCCCTGTCCATTCTAACCCTTCTTCCATATAGAAATGAATTCTAAAATGTACGCTGTCCCACGGAAACTCTGAAAGGTGCCCGTTGCTTGAGGGCGGCTGGAGTAGGTAAAGATTACTACCTGTGCTAGAATGGACCAGGCCGTGTGACTGGCTTTGTCCCACTGTCCAATATGCTATTCTCCACTTTGCCTGGGATCCCAGGAAAGCTCTTCTGTGCCCTATACTCCCTCTTCTAAACACTTCTTGCAGAGGTCACCTGCCCTAGTGTTTAGGGAAAGCACACAAAATATTTCTCCTGGCCCAGGCTCTCCAGCCATCCCTGGGTCCTAGATCCTGGTTCTCAGCAAGTCAACATTGTTTCTTCCTAGCTTTTACCAAAGTCAGATCCTATTTTTATAGCCATGACCCTATCGCCTGTCATCCTGTCCAGACTCTGAGCAACACAGGTTGTAAGGTTATGCTATATAGGTTACAGCCCAGCCCAACTCCCCACCACCACCATGGTGCCTGGTACATACGCCCTGTGGAAAGGATGGAAAAAGACAGAGGTGGCCTGATGGATTAAGATTTAAGTCAATAGAGGCTGAAGAGATGACTCAGTGGTTAAGAACATTGGCTGCTCTTGCAGAGGACCTGGGTTCAGTCCCAAGAACCCACATGGTGGCTTACACATATCTGTAAATACAGTTCCAGGGTATTCATTGCTCTTTTCTGGCCTCAAGGGCACTGTATGAATCTGGTAGTCAGATTTATATGCAGACAAAACACATATATACATAAAACAAACAAATAAATGAACAAACAAATAAAATAGTTTTAAAAGATTCAAGTCTACTTTAGTTCTTGAACTTGAAGTCATGACTTTCCAGGACCAGAGAGGTCCTTTTCTTTGTGGCTTCTGTGATGTTGACTCAACTTATTAGTATTTCCTGAGTACCAGGTATGTGTCACCTGTGGACTGGCCACCGGGCCATGGTGATCTCTATGCGAGGGCCCACGTGGCAGATAACACAGAAACAGTAGCCCAGTAAACATGACCGAAGGTGTTGCGGAAGCACCCAGCACTCTCAGAGCTCTGAGGTGTAGACTGGGAGTCAAGCCAACCTTCTCTCTCAGCTATGTTCCCTAGACTCAGCCACCCTCAAGCATGAGGTGAATTTCTTTGACCAAAGATTAAGAGCCAGAGCATAAGACATGAATTCAAGCTAGACCCCCATCAGTGCTATGCACAACGCCATTCCCAGGATGCTATGTGGTGTTTATACTGCATTTCCTAAGTGGATTTCCAAACACTTGTTTCCAGAATGTCACTAAGACAGACAGGTAAAGAACAATAGTTTTCTTCTTGGACTTAGAGAAAAAGAAAGAGGAAGAGACTAGTTGGCACAGAGAAAAGAAACTTCCAGTCAAAATCAATCAGGTTGCCTGAGCCACCTTCCGCAACTGCCGACTGTACTTGGAATCTATATGGGGTGCTGGGGTGCTGAAATCCTGGGAATGCTGATTGTAAGAGTGCTTCTACAGACAAGACTTTCCTTGTCTAGACGGTACATACAGACACTTGGACAAGAGAAGGAGGGAACCGTGTCACTACCCTACCCAACCTTCCCTAGTGACAGCACACTAAACACAGCACACTAACTCTGGTCACATGCTTTTCCTTGGAGAAAGGAATATAACTTGTACATTTATAATTTAGCACATCTACAAAAATAAGTCTTTTTTTCTTCTTCATTGCTAACAAAAAAATTAAGAATCCTTAACTCTTACTGTAAAGTCTTCTTCGTCTGCTGAGTGAGTTGAACCATTGCTTGAGAGACTTACAATTCTCCCCACCCAAGGGTCGTAAGGGATTTAACACTGGGAAGCTTCTGAGAAGGATGAAGTTGCTGAAGGGCTAATTAAGTCCCGATTGGGTAAAGAACACGGGCTTCTAACTGTGAGTTTTTGAGTTATTTTTAAGTACTCCCTGAAGGAGGTGAACAGAATAAAAGCTTCATCATTAAGTCTGTTTCCAGTAAATGGAATCTTCTAGTTAGTTTAAGGGAAGTCACATCAGCTAAGAGAATTACACGCCACACTTAGTAATTTCTCTTCCTTGATACCTGTGTGTATAATGGCTGGTAATGGGGAGACAGATTCCAGCTTACGGAGTTTATGCTTGTGGCCAGAGACTGGGAAAGAGATTTTTCCAGTCTTGTAATACCAGTAGAAACTCTTTGTGATGTCATTAACCCTCACCTAGGATAAGAAACAGACAATGAAAAGTTAAATCCATTGCCCCAGACCATGTAACTAGTAAACAGCAGAGCAGGGACCTGAGCTTGAGCCTAGAATATAACTGCAGGCTTGGGAGTTGTGTGTACCACATTCTGCTAGGACATCAGGAATGAACTGTCATGGTGTAAGATGGGAGCAATGGCTCAACTGAGCATGAAAGCTGGCCTCATCTGCAGCATGGGAACCATCATGACATCTAGTTCCATGACGCTGGGAGAGGACTCCGTAAAGCCAGCACAGAGCTTAGTAAATGTATACCGAAGGACACAGCTCTTTTTCCACATGGCAAAGCTTCAGAGGTCGTGGTGTTAACCAGGGACCAAGCCTTGGCTCTCAGCAGCCAGCCAGGGAATGATGCTTCATTGTTCTCCCAGGTTTTTCTGGTTTTGGCCACAGCAATCAGACACTGATGGTGTGGCAGTTTGGACTCCATGCTCTTGTTTAGCGCCACCGTGCAATCTTTGCAGAGGGTCTTTCTGAGATCTGTGGGGATAAGTGGGTTGTTCTATATACCACAAGATCCTGGGTGGCACCCCAAGCACCTCTCTGTTGGATGCCAGCCATACTCTCCCCTCCTGTCCCTAGCTGTGTTTCCGGATATAGCCATACCCCCCCGGGGGGTTACCCTCTGCTGAGATCTACTGACTTGGATGAAATAGGACAGTGATTTATGATGCTCAAGACAAGGCTAGGGGTTGCTAGAATTCAAAGGCATAGCTCCCTCTTCCTGGAATATTTTGCAGTTCTTACTGAATGCAGATGGGTTCTCACTGGGGAATCAAGGCAGGGCAATCAACAAATTACTGTGGCCCGTTAGCTCATCAGGCTCCTGCTACTGAACCTTTGGTGGTTTGTAGATTGTTAATTTCCCATTAAAGGAGCCGTGTCATTTAATAATCATCCTGCCATTTGGCTGCAGAAGTTGGAATAAAAACTTGAGGACCCAGGAAGGTTTTTTTATGTTAATAAGGGGTGACAGCTATGTTCAGTCACCCAACATATATGGATTTATTGAGATATGAAATGTTGCAAAGTAAGTCTTTGGCATTATCAAGAAAAACCTGAAGTTGGTTTTTGTATTCTTTACATAGACCAGCTGTCTCGGATGGAAAAAATATTAACTATTCCAACCTAGTCATGGAAAATCTACTGTGTGCTGAGCCACACACTAGACTCTGGATAGCACTTGCTGAGACAGAGACATGATTCCTATGGGCTTCTGTCCTGGTTTAAAGAAAGGCAGTGTTTCTTAAAGCGGTGTTCTGAGAACAACATCAGCATTACCTGATGTAACGAGTTGAATTATCCCTGCAATACTCTCTCTCTCTCTCTCTCTCTCTCTCTGTGTGTGTGTGTGTGTGTGTGTGTGTGTGTGTGTGTGTGCAGAAGCCAGTGAATAAACTCGGGTGTCATTTCTTAGCTGCTGCCCACCTTGTTCCTTCAGAGTCTCTCATCAGCCTGAGACTTGGCAAGTTGACTCGGCTCACTGGCTGGTGAGCCCCAGGGACCGACCTGCCCCTGCTCCCCAGCACTGTGATGGCAGATATGGCCCCATGCTTGGCATTTCTTACATGGGTTTTGAGATCAAACTCAGATCCTCATGCTTGCAAGGTGAGTGCTTTAATGACTGAATAATCTATCCATCCCATCCCATCCCATCCCATCCCATCCCATCCCATCCCATCCCATCCAGGATTTGCTGAAACCTAAGTCCCAAGTACTTGGGAATGTGAACACATCTGGAAATGGCTTGCTATGGAGATAAACAGAAGACTGATCTTCAACCCGTGTATGTTGGAAGTCCATATAAAAAAATGGAAACTAGGACCCAGAAGCACATTGATAGGGGAGGCTGATGTGAATGCCTGTACTGCAGCTGACAGCCAGTGAGAAGGAAGGGCTTCCAGAAACACTAGGAGCCAAATCAGGTAAGGACACGCTGTCCCCAGCAATGTCAGAGAACACCTGGCCACATGGACACTCTGACCTCCCTCTAGGACCAAGAAAGAAGCCATTTCTGTTGTGCTAAGGCCATGTGGTATGTTCACTGTGTGCAGCTCTAGGACACTGGCACACCTTGACCTTGGTCAGAGTGGGAACTCTTGGTCCCTACCCAAGACTGGCTGGGCCAGGTACCTTCTCCATTCTGTGGCTAACTTTCTCCCCTGGCCTGCTAGAGTTAGAGGAGACCTGGGCTGGGCCAGTGGTCTATGGTGCTGTCGCCCAGAAGATCTGCCTAGAAAGCCTAAAGACAGACATAAGTAGGGTCTTAGAGATGTGATGAGGAGCTCTGAGAGAATAATGTGAAGTGAAACCAATCTCAAGATGCTGGGGCCTGTATCTCAGTGGGGATATCTGGACATCTTTGTCTGGACATCTTGTGCAGGGGCAGACTGTTTCAGTAGGGGCGATGTTTTGTCACACCACGAGGTTAGACCACGTCAGATAAGGAGAAAGGGTCAAAGGGCACCTACTCTGACACTTATAGTAATAAGAGCTAGATTGACTGCTTTCAGTGTGGACTCTAGGAATGGCATACAGTGACAGATAAGGAAGAAAAGCGCCTGCTGCTTAGACCCCGGTAGAAGCCCCACCTCAGGTCTGTACCCATCCCATAGATCCGGGTCTTACTGTACTTTCAAAGACCTGGAACATGGTGGGTGGAGTCTCACCTCAGACAGGGTAACCCTAGTTATAGGAACAAGCAAACCACCATTTGTTAAACCCATGCCAACAGCCTATTCTCACTTCCCTAGGGTACCCCATTACTTGGAGTTGGAAGTACATGCCTTGATGTTGTATTTTGGGGTTTCCTCTAGGCCCTGCAGTCCTTTCTGCTCAGCTGATGGATGAATAAAGAGCCTGGAGAGACAAGGCATGGTCTAACGACATCTACCCAATCCCACCAGTTCTCTGTAACATGGCCCTGGGTGAGTGAGAGTGTCTAGCTCTATTGCTAAGAGTTTTGTGAACACACAGCTTTTACTTGTGTTTTAAAGGATGAGTAACGTTAGCCAGGTGGAAGGGACAGGAAAGTTTTAAGAAGGTGAGGTACCCAGAATGAACAACTACCATTTGGAAAAAGATAACACACTGTGTTCTCATGGCATCCCCAGCATCATTCTTCTTAAGAAAACATCATTACCCCTCTCCCAGATCTTCAACAAATCTTCAGTATTCCAGTAGAGTGGCTGGATGTTTCTAAGAAAGACTCTGGGCACCTCCCTCATGCTCAGCAAGCAACTGCGGCAAATATATCTGGAGTCATGATTGCTGTCCTTGCTTACAGCTCTACTCTGATGTGAGCCAGGATTCAGCAGGAGACAAATCTGGGCTTAGAATTTGCCACAAGATTGGCCTGGGACAGACCAGGAGAGAACAGAAAGGGGCCAACTAGGGAAGGCCAGAGGGATGCTGAGCCCATTTCTGCATCCCCTGCCAGTGCCTTTGCTAAACAAATTGGTATTTCTATTTGAGAGCACCATGAGGAAGTCTTGTCACTTAGTGCATAAGAAAATTGTATCTCAAGTTCAAAAATAAGAGATAGCTCTGGAGGGAAAGTTAGGGAATTGTGTCGGGGACCTGAACCATTCAAGCGTTCTCTCTCTGGGCATCTCTGATGGGTTATCCAGTTTCTGGCTGTGAGAGTCCTTTTTCAGATGCTGAGCTGAAATTCTCCCTCTGGAAGCATCCCTCCCTGGTGCCCAGGAACGGAACAATGTAACCACCCATGGGCAGGGGCACCATGCTGTGCTCCGCATCAGTCATTTGTATTCTGGGAACAAAACACTGCCTTCATGAATGCCCTTGAGGACTGGATGAAGGCATGACCCTCAGACAACACTATCAAACCAGGGACAGGATGATGGTGGCTGCTCTCTTGCCAGCCACGCCCTGAACACAGCTCTCATGCCTGCTCTGCCATTATCTAGCAGGTTTCTCTCTTTAGCCAGCTTCTCTGTGTAACAAAGGTTCAGAAAATCATTAGACCATTGAGATGGTTCATCTTTACGGTCAACATGGCTGGATTTTAGAATCACCTAAGAGACATACCTTTAAGCATGTCTGTGAAGATGTTTCCAGAACGGTTTAACACCCATAAGATTATTTTTGTTGCTACCTCATAGCTGTAATCTTGCTACTGTTTTGATTTGTAGTGTAAATATCTGTCATGCAACCCCCCAAAGGGTTGTGACCCGCAGGTTGAGAACCACTGATTTAACTGACGAAGGAAGCCATACACTGACTGAAGGCAGCACTGTCCCATGGGCTGAGATCCTTGACCGCATAAAAGGGAAGAAGGGAGCTAAGGACCAGGCTCCATCTCTCTCTACTTCCTACCTGCACACACAATGTGACTGTGTCACACCCCTGCTGCCATGCTTTTCCCAACATGATGAATTGTTCCCTCACACTGTGAACCAGAATAAATCCTTCTTCCTTAAGCCACTTTTGTCAGGCATTTTGTCATAGCAATGAGAAGAGGAGTGAAGTCAACTAGCTTGATAGGGTTCAAGTGTGTGCCCTTCTGGGTGAAGGGTGAGCTGGCACAGTGCCCGGGATGGTAGCTTGATAGGGTTCAAGTGTGTGCCCTTCTGGGTGAAGGGTGAGCTGGCACAGTGCCCGGGATGGTAACTTGATAGGGTTCTAGTATGTGCCCTGCTGGGTGAAGGGTAAGCTGGCACAGTGCCTGGGATGGTGACTGTCTCCACCTTCAGTCAAGAGTCTCACTCCTCGGTCTATAGCTGAGTCCATGCTTCTACATGGACAGCCCTAGCTCAGCATGTCTTAATGACACACTGCTTATCCTAGATGAACAGGGTCTCATTTCTGTCTTCTTTTGTCACCAAGGTGGTCACTCTTCCTTTCCTAAGATGCCTGTGACCCTTGTCATAGACACAAACCATCACCAAAGGATGCCAAGTCCAAATCATCCCGTGCTTTCCTCTGTGGTGCCCCTCCCCACTTTCTGTTGCTCTGACAACTCCATCCCTTTAAAATGGCCCCTCACACTTCTCTCTGTGCTTTGAATATGAATTACTATTTAGTATGCTGTGGCTGAAACTTCTGGAAAGCCCCTTCAGCAGAGCCCATACTTTTTCTCCCTCTGTCAGATCAACAGATGGCTGGTCACAGTAGTCTCCGGGTCCTGCTGGATTGCCCACGTACATGAGAGGAGTGTGACTTGTCCTGGATGATGCTGATGACAGATGTCTGGGAATTGGTGAGGACCAGGATGAATCCAAACAGCGATAACAGGAAGATACCCAGAAACAAATTCACTTGTGCACGGCCCTCACTTTAAGCGCCAGAACCTCCCAAGTCCCCTCTAATCTGTATAAATGATTTTCTCCCAAGCCACTTGGCACAGTACCATTACGACTCGCTGAATATGTATAGACACAGCAGGTAATTTAAGATTGCTGCGAGTGTCTGACAAAAACATAGTGTGTAGCCAACTTGTTTAGGAAACATCTTAATGACAAGCAAGGCAATTTATAGAGGGCATACTTTTATTACACAGCTACATCAACATTTATTATTTGGCCAATAACTGAGAGAGAAAGCTCACTTCCCCCATCCAGACAACAGAATTAAATTCCTAGGAAGGCAATATAGAAGTAGGCAGAACCTTGAATATAGTTATGGTATAGAATAATATCCTTTTAGAAATAATCTAGGGAGGATGGGGAGGATGGTCTAGCCGCCTGATCAAGTATTCCAGAGATATACTCTGGAGATCTAAGTCCTTTCTACGGGGCTAACGCTTGGTAGAATAAAAATCAAAGCAATCTTTCTGCCATGGACTTATTCCTCCCCTAAAATGCCACTAGAATAGTCATCGTTATAGGTTATTCTTGGCTTCTTTTTCTCTCTTTTTAAAATAAGGGAGGGGAGGGGAGAGAGAGAGAGAGAGAGAGAGAGAGAGAGAGAAGAGCATGTGTCTGCCACTGCACAAGTGCCATGAGAGGACAACTGACAGAGTTAGTTCTTTCCTTCCACCATGTGGGTGGGTGGTCCTGGGGAATTGAACTCAGGCCTCCAGGCTTTGCTGCAGGCATTTACCTGCTGAGCTGTCCCAGTGACCCCAACTACTTTCCTTCCTTCCTTCCTTCCTTCCTTCCTTCCTTCCTTCCTTCCTTCCTTGTTGTTTGTTTGAGCATGTTCTAGAAGCTTCTAGGGAGATGCTAAAGGCTCTGAGAAGTCTCTCAGTGTGGAAGTCTTATATGAGTTCTCTGCAATAGCTAAACGGTACGTCTTCCATTCCTGGCTACACCACATCATCTTCTTACAGCTAAGAATGAACTGTTCGTCTTCCGAATTACGTTTCTAGAGCATGCCAGATATTCAGACTCCCAGATGAGGGAAAAATTCAAGTGGATTATTCACAGCACAGGCGCTGTAGTTTTGCTCGTTAGTCCCCAGCCTGAAGTTCCGTTCACAGACTTCCACAGGACAAAACAGCACCATCTTGTATAAATGAAACAATTCAAGTCTCGGTTGGTGTGGGAAAGTCCTGTGAAATGACTGTTGAGTTTTATCTATCTGCTTTGACAAATACTTGTTAACTCTGAGCCTTGTAGACAGGGCGCGCTGCCGGGTGCCCTGGACCGTGGCTCGATGAAATGCCTGCTCCTCCACTGTGGTTTCCAGAATGTCCATCTGACCGCATCACAGCTCTGAGCCGTTTTCTTTTTTTATTTTGTACTCGAGCTTTCACACTGTCATTCACTGTTTGTGCAGCCTAAGATATCACTCCTACCCCCCCCCCCCCTTTCAGCCAATGAGACCGGCAACCACTCAACCAGGAGGGCCAGGGGCCTTAGCGACCTGCAGTCCCCACCCCCATCACAAATTCATATTGCAGCTCGCAAGAATTTGAGTGTCACCCCAGCCAGCTGTCCTGCTGTCATCCTTTACACTTCGCCTGTCACAAGTACTGTGGATTTTCCCTCCCAAACGGCCCCGAGACTCCACTTTCCCTAGGTCTCCGCTGTGAGGCCAGTGACTAGGGTCATTGCTTTTTCTTGGAACCGACATGACAGTCTCCTAGCTGCTGTGTTTCTTCCTTCTCTCTCCACCCTGCCTTCACATTCAAGCCAGAGAGGTCTTCCTTCAAACGCAGCTGTGGAGGGCTCTGCCCTCACTCTAAGCACGTGCAGGCACGGACACATCAACCTTTAGACACTGCAACAGATGTTGTCACCGACAGATTTCACACCCAGGGACCACACAACTGAGTTACAGAAAGAAACTGCAGGGGTGGCAAGATGGCACAGTGGGTAAAGGCGATGACTGCCACGATCGAAGGTTTGAGGTTGATTCCTGGTCCCATGTGATGGAAGAAGAGAACCAGTCTCTGCTAGGAGTCCTCTGACCTCCATTCACCTGCCGTGGGCATGTTTGACACACACACATACACACACACACACACACACACACACACACACACACACACTAAGTAAATGTAATTAAATGACAAAAATCCAACAAAACAAACAAAGCCACCATCTCTTTTTAAATTAGGTTTACCATTCTGTCAGGCACATTCCTAGCTCTCCTGGGGCAGCTGTGCCGCAGGCTGCAGGCTGGACACACTTGTGAGGGCTTCCTGTTTGTATTAGCAGAAAGACACAATCAGTCACAGCAGCCCCAAGAGTGTTCAGGACCTCATCATGATCTCTGGGACCTGTGAGTTATTGCACATGGGCAAGGGACTTGGCAGACGTGGTTGAATTAAAAGACCTTGGCTGGGCTGCTGACCAGTGCTGAGCTGGCTAATCTAGACAAAGTGTTGTCTATTCACAGAAAGGACTACTATACAGCCATGACAACATGTGTCCGTATACGTTATTTTAGGTGATAGTCACAAAGGGCCACATTCTGGTTAAAGGGAGTATGTCAGCTAGGGAGTTCATGGCGACAGTGAGTGAATTCTGCGCACCAAGAGTTGCGTCTAAGAGGGGGAATGAAGCATTCTGTGGTATGGTCCTCCATGTGTTTGAACATGTGTTGGGGCTCATGTGCTGAACACTTGGTGCCGGCAGGTGACACTGTTGTGGGAGGTTATGGAACCTTCAGGAGATGGGGGATGGGCTACCAGGGAGGGGGGTGTGCTGAGGGATACACATTGGCTCTGGTTCCAGCCAAGCTTCGTTTCCGGATTCAAGCTCAAGCCACAAGCTCCAGCCACCACGGTCTCAGCTACTCCCGTGACCCTAGCCGCTGTGCCCTTCCCTTCCTTGAGGAACTGTGAGCCTTCAAACTGTGAGCCAGAGTAAACCCTTCTTCCTACGAGTTATTGCTCTTGGAGATTTTGTCACAGCCACAGGAAGGGTAACTAGTACAGAGCTCAGCTACTCAAGGGGTGTAGGCTTTTCTCTGGGGGTGATAAAATACAGAAAAGGGGTGCTTACAGGATATTATCAGTGTCCAAATGTCACAAAGCTGCTTATTTTTAGATGGTTAATAATTTAGGAGTTTGCTACCTAGTACCACAAACAAACAAACAAAAAATCCCAATAAGATGGTTAATTTTTATATTATATGAATTCTACTTTGATAAAAAAAAAAAGGTAAAACAAATACAGTTATTTCTCCACTGTTAAGTCCCACCTCCTGCAGCTCTCTACCCCTCCTCCAGTTGGAGTCTTTCCTTTGATGCCCAAGGGTCATTGTGAGTCCTGAAAAACCTGCCAGCCCTTGCTGGGCACGCTTGATGTCCTGTCTGCTTGCTGTGGATTTCTGTCATGCAGGCAGCAGCGGCTGCGGCAGCAGTAGGAGGAGAAGCAGAACATGAGGCTAGCCAGACCCTGAGGATGCCCTCGAGAAAAAGGCTTACCCCGAATATCAGCTCTGTGGCGAAGAAAGAGCCACACAGAACCAAGCTCATCTCCAGTGACGCACATAGGGAAGGCAGCTTCGCTCTCTCTTCTGGTGTGACAGGAACGATCATCATCTGCTAGTCTTTGCCTCAGAGTTATCAAAACAGAGTCAAGCATCCCGTTCCCCTCCTCCGAAATAAGAGCTGACATGGAGATAGACAGTGACAGGAACAGGCGGAGCGGAGCGGTAACCCGGCCCTCTTAGCAATGCCTGAGCCCTGTCAGCATGGTGTGTGTCAGAAACAGTGGTGGTGAAGGACTGAAGGACGGGAGCTAACAAGCCACACTGGTCAGATGCAATGAGTTTGCCTGCTCTGCCCATGCCATAGCTGACTTCCCTCTGCCAGGAGCTGCACAGTGTATGATGGGGGTGATGGCTCATCTTCTCTGTCGACTTGCGGGGAGTTAGAATCACCATGGCAATACGCCTCCAGGTGTGTGAGGGCGTTCCCAAAAGGCTTAACTGAAGACAGAAGATGGGTGGATAGCACCATCCCAAGGGCCAGACTGAATAAAAAAGAGGAATCAAAGTGAGTACCACCAGTCACCTCTGTCGGCTTCCTGGCTGTGGTGGATGCCATGTGACCAGCTGCTTTTCATCACTGACTTTCCCATCATGAGTACTACAACCTCCAACTGTGAGTCCAGATATGCCCTTCCTTCCTGCCTTCCCTTCCTCCCTCCCTCTCTCCTTCCTTCCTTCTTCCCTTCCTCCCTTCCCCCTCCCTCTATCTTTCCTTCTTTCCTTCCCTCCCTTCCCCCTCTCTCCTTCCTTCCTTCTTTCCTTCCCTCCCTTCTCCCTCCCTCCCTCTCTCCTTCCTTCTTTCCTTCCCTCCCTTCCCCTCCCTC
>NW_026596034.1:34446402-34448098 GCF_907164565.1 Psammomys obesus | reverse complement strand
CCTTCCCCTCCCTCTCTCCTTCCTTCTTTCCTTCCCTCCCTTCCCCTTCCTCTCTCCTCCCTCCCTCTTTCCCTCCCTTCCTCCCTTCCTCCCTCCCTTCCTCCCTCCCTTCTGATTTGGTCACAATTATAGGAAAAGTAATGGCCAGCACTTTCAAGACTGACTTGGCTTTGGAACAGATGGTCTCCCTGGTGCTTGTGGAACACCTATCAAGCATTTGCAGGTTACTTCAGAGACAGGGCCACAGCCAACAGGGAGCTCACAGTCTGCATGAAGAGAGCGGTGTCGCCACTGTTACCTGCTCGTTCAGCAGTGCCCACATACCAATGCTGACCCCCCCCACCACAGTGGCGCACAGCTGAATGCAGGTACCAGGAAGGCCTGTGCCTCCAGAGAGACAAACTCACCCAGTGACATGTTTCTAAGGGCTACATGTGTCAGGCACTGCAGGGGGTGCCGGGCATGAAGTAAGCCAGGCTCACACAGACTCAGGAGTGTCTTCTAACCGGGGGGCGGGGACAGGAACCTGTGTCAGCCTCCAGCGGCTCCTACACTCAATTACCGAGAGTGAGGGCTTTGGCTTGAAGCAGTACAGATTTATTCTCTTACAGCTGTGGAAGACCCGGAGTCTGTCTCACTGAGCTGAAAATGACGGCGGCAGCCAGGCCACCTCCCTTCAGGGGTTCTGGGAGACTCCGTTTCTTGTCTTTTCCCCAGTTGTCCTTATCCCTTGGCTTATGGTTCTGTTCAGCCATGTTCTTCCTGAGTCAAATCAGCCCTACCCATCCCTTACAAGGACATTTGTCCAACATTTAAGTTCAACCTAGATAATCCAGGGGCCTTTTATAATTCAAGAATTTTGTCTGTGGAGTCTCTGCCTCCAGGTCAGGCGACAACAGACACACATTCCCAGGAGGAAGGCGTGGAGGCCATTTTGCAGTCTGCTACTGAAGCCACTGTTTTTTGTTTTTGTTTTGTTTTGTTTTTTTCCCACTGGGCTGCCTCCAGTCCAGGCCCTCACAAGAAACTGAGTCTGGAGGACCGAATAGACATGGGGTTCTAGTGGTATGCTAGTAGAAAAGCCAGGACAACTGACATGACTTCAGGCTTAAGCTATATGTGTGTGTGTCGTTGACACGGTGCTACCCAGGGACAGGGCATTCCACGACAGGAACAAGCATAATGTCACCAGGTGCAGTGCTCAGTATGTCACCAGGGGAGCACCATGAACACTGACAGCTACCCCACGAGGACACGCTACCCGTACCGCCATTTCACAGGAGGGGAAACTAAGGCAGCGAGGCTAAAGCATCAAGCTGAGGGGACGGAGCTAAAACCCAAAGGGACTTGGGCTGAGGAAATGGCTCAGTTGCTAAAGCGCATGCTCGCAAGCGTGGGGACCTCAGCAGATTACCGGAACCCAGATAAAAAGCCAGGCATGGTGGCAAATGCTGAAATCCCAGCCCTGGGGAGGCAAGACATGGAGATCCCTAGAAGTGAGTGAGCCAGAGAGCCTGGCCTATGTGGTAAGGCTCCAAGCCAAGGAGAGACCTTATTCCAAATGAAAGGTGGAAGGCATCTGAGGTTTGACTGGAAACAGAGGTGTCCTCTGATGGCCACATGTGTGGGGCACACGCTGGTGCCTACCTACACACACACACACACACACACACACACACACACACACACACACACA
>NW_026596034.1:34428589-34446392 GCF_907164565.1 Psammomys obesus | reverse complement strand
CACACACACACACACACACACACACACACACACACACACACACACACTTGATACATACCACATACCCACATGAACACACAATGTAGCAAACGGTATGGGAAGTCAGTCTGTGACTCCACAGCTGCGTTCTGCATAAATGACACCTCCCTTTCAGGATTATTTCCTGTCTCAAGGGACCACTTACCGGAAGGGTAGGTAAAATTTCAATATGAAGGTGGGGGTGGCAGTCTGGATGGCTAAGGAAAACTCATTCCAAAGTCTAAAGACCCATCACTCATCCAACTTTGTCCTGACCAACTGAGTGGCTTGCAACAGTCACTGCCCCTCTCCGGACCTCAGAATCCTGGAGGAGAGGGAGGACATGGTCTGTATGACATCTACTCCGGCCTCTGAACTCCATCACTCTCTGTTGTGGTTGTGGCCATGAGGAGTTTAAAGGCATCACCCTTAACACCGGCTGGAGAGAGGCACGGTGAAGGCAGAGGTCCGGGAAATGAGAGAGTGAACAGTAACATCCTAACTGCTTGTCCCCAGCCTCTGGGGCCAGACTGAGGTCATCAAGGAGAGAGAAACAGCTGAAGAAAAGGGGTGTGAGCAAAAGCAGAGATCTGGCTACCCCGAGGCTCTGCTTCAAAGACCACTGACTTCCTCCACAGCTGGAAACACCATCCGAGCAGTCAAGAAGGCGGCTCTGATAGAATCATAAAGCCTCGCACAAAGTCGGCTTGTCAGCTATGCCTTGAAGAGGGCACGATGGAGGCCCACGTTGGAGTCACTCCATTAACTTGTTTCTCAATTGAGAAATCCCCCATCTCTAGCTTTAATTGCAGGTGTTTAACGTGTTACAAATGACGAGGCTTGAGCACTCCCCAAATGCTCATTTCAAATACATGAACCTCCTCAAGGTTCGGCAGGAACACACAGGATGAGTGTGTGTGTGTGTGTGTGTGTGTGTGTGTGTGTGTGTGTGTATGGTAGTGTGTATGGTGGTGCAAAGGAGTGTGGGGGAGGCTAGTGGGTACCTGTGCACATGTGTTCATGACTGTGTGAAGGCCAGACGTGAGCACCAGGTGTTCCTCAGGCAATATCCACCTTCTTTTCGGAATCAATCTCTCTTTACTCCTCTCTCAACGTGTGTGTGTACATATGGGGACTGTGTGTGTGCAGTGCCTGTGGAGGTCAAAAGAGGGCATCAGACTGCCTGGAACTGGAGATACAGATGGTTGCGGGTTGCCATGTGAGTGCTTGGAATGGATCCCAACACCTCAGTCTTTGTGGCAGTCCTCCTGCCTCAGCCTCTTGAGTGCTGAAATGACAGGCGTGTGCCACCACACATGGCATACAATCATCCCATAGGTGAAAGAATTACTTGCAACAGTTTATTCCGAGTAATCTTCCTCTTTTGCTTATGTTTCATCTGTCCTCATTTATACCACTTAAGGGGACTAGGGCTGGACACCACCCATGCCATTTTACCCTTACAGAACACGTCAGAATCACACACAGGCGATGCTCACAGTCCACAGCCTTTCCCCCAAAAGCAGTGACATGCACATCCTTCTACTTCGTTGGACAGCACATTGTCAGTTGCTTCTCATGAGCTGAGGGTGTCTCATACTATGAAACATGGGCACTGAGTTTCACCGTCAACTGGACACAATCTGCAACCACCTTGCGAGAGCATCAATGAGGGGTTGTCTAGAGACTCACGTATTAAGTTACCGAGCGTGCCCTACAGAGTGAATGCTGCTGAGCTAAAGCCATGCTTGTCAATAACTTCAGTGTCTCTTTCCAGACTGGCTTGGATTCGGTGTATATTCTTTGGACAACAGAGTCTAAACTGTTAGCCATGGATGCTATGACCTCTCCAGACTCAGGTGTCTAACAATGAGCTGAGCTTTTCAAAGCACCGAGTCTAAGACACTAAAAAAATAAAAATAAGAAATCAGAGGGGATTTTCAGGGAAGGGTGGCGTGGGAGGGCTTTCATTTGTATCAGCTAATGAGGTTCTTATGTCCCTAAATGAATCACTGTCCTACACACAGGTTGACCAAGCTGTTTAGGTCAAACCAAACCATTACAAACTCAGCGTGGCCACTGGGGACATTTCTCAAGGTGACTCTTGCTAATTAAACAGCCATACAGCCAAGTTCCCTCAACCACAGCGAGCTACAAAGAAAGAAAAGGCTTGGAGAAAGTTGGCAGTGAAAGCTCCTTCTCAGTCTCTGTCTGGCTGCTAACCATTTCGGAGCTGGAAGAGGATTATTTGAAAGGAAAAATGAAAGCAGCAGCGTGTCCAACACGAGTCCTTATCGGTGCCCCCAGGTTTTAATGTCCACTGCAATGATCTCTCAGTGCCAGTTGGAGGAACCTGTATTCCCAACAGGAAATCCCGTTTGGAATAGGATGTTTTCAACATGTAGGTGAGCCCAACGCCAGCATGAGGGTCTTTGGAAGAAGTCTCAGGGCTGGGACTGTCTCATCACCTGCAAAGGACTTTCCTATGAGCTTCCATTCTAGTGTGCCCCTTCTAGAAGGAAGAAGATCCCTTTTCCACAGCCTGATGGTGGTCAGGACGCCATTACCCTGCGGGGAAGACATTAATGGGAAAATCATCTTGTGTGTGTTTTTAATTTTGCAATTTGAAATCTCTTTAAATACACTCCACCCCCTCTTAAAATGTGATTAATCCAAATTTCTCCCATCTTTATGATGGCAAACAGCCAGCGATAGCATGGCTTTTGAAAGAACTTCCTGGGCATTACTGAGATTTAAGGGAGAAGGCAGCGTGAAGCTGATAGTAAATGGAACACATTTAGCTGTTACAGCTACTAGTGAGGCCGTTAAAGGGGTTGTGTGAGTTTGGGATAGAGAGATGGAGCTTGTGCTGGGTAGTTTTGGCCAGCCTGACACATCTGGGAGGAGCAGCTTTCAGTTGAAGAATTGCCTCCATCAGAATGGCCCATAGGTGCACCTATGTGGCATTTTCATAACTGTTGATTGATGTGGGAAGTACCATCCCTGGAAAGGTGGCCTGGGGGGTATAAGAAAGATAACTGAACATGAGGCTGGGAGCAAGCAAGCTAACGGCGCTTCCCCCATGGTTCTGCTTCAGTTCCTGCCTTCAGGCTGTTGCCCCAAGTTCCCGCCCTGACTGCCCTCAGTAACGGACTGTTACCTAGAAGTTGAAGATGAAATAAACCATTTCTTCCCCAAGTTGCTTTTGGTATCAGCTTCATCCCGGAAACAGAAAAGCTAACTATGATGGAGCTGCCCAGGTGTGCTTGCACATCATGACCATGGGGTACTTGTGGCCTGTGATGGAACCTGTGGAAGCCAGTCCTGCCTTTCCCTAGAAACTACTTGTGTGCCCTTGAGAAAGTCACTTGACTTGTTGGGGGCTGGATAGATCTGTAAGATTTCTACTGGTTCTGACAGTAATGTTTTTTTTTTTTTTTTTTTTGGCACTCACATTATGTGAACAGAGTGGTGAGAAAATAAAGATGATTTCCATCTTACAGTCTGATATGAACTCCAGCAATCTCAGTGACATTTAATGCTGTGATTCTATCGTGTCTCTAATGGATCTGGAACTGGTGTTTTTAGGTTGCCCAATGGTGCCGAGCTCTACACTGGTTGTGGCCTCCGCCTTTGTTCATGGGTGGCCATAACTTTGAGCCAGGTGTGATGATTAGTTTTAATTGTCAACTTAGTACTACAGGGGGTTACCTGGAAAGAGAGTCTCATGGAAGAATTATCTAGATCAGGTTGGTCTGTGGGGAACTGTCTTTGTTGTTCACTGATGTGGAAGGACCCATGCATTTGTTCTCTTCCTTCTTTTAACTATGGACATGATGCTTTAAGTTCCTGCCTTGCCTTCCCCAAAATGGTGTACTGTAATCTGGAGCTGTAAACTAATCACACCCTTTCTTCCTTGAATTGCTTTTGCTCAGGGTATTTTATCACAGTAACAGAGATGAAATTAGGACACCAGGTGAATCCATTATCCTCATCTTACAAACAATAAAAAAATGTCTCAGTTTCCCTAATCTATCTACAATATTATGAGTGGATGAAGGTGAGTCTGTATTTCATCACTGACAAAACCCCGAGAAAAACAATTGAAAAGGGGAAGGATTGATATTGGCTCATGTTTTCATACTCTGGCTGTCTCCTTGGCTTTGAATTCAAAATGAAGGAACATGGAAGCAGCAGGAAGACACAACAGAGGCTGCTCCCCTCACAGCTCACAGGGAGCTTACCTGGGAAAGCAGGCTTCCCCATGGGCTGTTATTCCGTTTGGTCCCCAGCTGTGGGAAGGCACTGCCCACGCTCAGGGTGGATTTCCTCCTTAGTTAACTACCCCTGGGAACACCCTCAAGACAAGTGAGTACTCTCAGGCCCACCAGGTCCGCAGTCAGGATGAGCCCCCACACTGAATGAGTACAGCAGCCTAGCGAGATGCACAGAACTCCCTCCGGCTCTCAATTCCCCTTCCTCCTGCTTGCTTGCTTGGAGACAAAGTATCAAGATAAGCAATGTGTGGCACTCCCTGCTGGAGGAGTAGCTGAAGGTCTTCTTGGCTTTTACATGACTTGCAAATAAGAGTCCTTAATGCTGCCGTTTGAGGGCTCTCTGACCTGTGCTCAGTGGCTTAGCCACTCTGGTTTTACCCGTAAGGTGGATATCAAATAGCACCAGGGATGCTGTGAAGGTTACGTGTGAACCCCGACAGTTTTACAGCACCAGATGAGTTTCTGGCCACTGTTCACTCCTGCTTTGGAGTTGACATATCAGGAGAAACATTACAAAATCGTACAGGATTCAGACTAGTGAGAAAGCCCCTGATCGGAGTGCTTTCTGTGTGTTGGACTCCTTGCCACACTTGCTAACTTCTCGTACATGTGAGAAAGCCAGGGCCCTTCAAGATCAAGTATGGTTCAGGCTAACAGCAAGACCCTCTTAATGAAACCCCTGCTCTACTCATGGACGGGACCATCCTAGCTTCTCAGGTCCCTTCTGTGTCTCCTCACCTAGCCAGCAGGGCTTCTCCATGTTACATGGTGTCTGCATCTTACAGACACTTGATCTCCGAAGGCTGCTGTTTTGCCAAGACCACTCATCAGCAGGCGTTGCAGTAACACGGGACCTTTGCACCTCTTCAATCTACTCACCGCCCCGGCCAGACGTCCCAGAGGAAGCTTTGACCTCTGTAACCACAGAGCACTCTCAGGAACATGGCTACACATCCTTAAATCTATTTCAGTATAAATGTTCTCAGTGAGCAGCCCCGCCTTCGTCCACCTGGCACAAAGACATTTTACTCATGTAGATCACATGCTGATTTATTCTTCTAATAATGCATTATTCATCCACATTATGCAAATCTGGATGCTTCTTGGTCAAAATGTATCTGTGGGACGGTAAGGTCGAGACAGATGTAGCGACATTTCAACTTTGGGTCTGTTTCATTAACTGACACAATGGGAAATAATGTCTATTTCTTGTGGGCGGACTACAGGGGAGTGATTAAGAGGAGCAATCTGAGGATCTTAGTTGGAAAGTGCCAGTGACCCCCACCGCCTCGGGTGGCCCAGCCAGTTAGGATAAGAAAGTGATTCTCTAGTCTTGGGTCCTGACAGACATGGGCTCTGGCTGTCTTGTCTTCCTTGACAGAAGTAGTAGTGGTTCTAGGAACCATAAGACAGGACTAGAGTATTGGGAACACAGTTGTTCTCTTAAAAATATATCTCTCTGTGTATATATATATATACATATATATATGTATATATATATATACATATATATATACACACACACACACATAATACATATATATGCGTGTGTGTGTGAGCTCAGTGCCCACTGAGGCCAGAAGAGAACATCGGGTCCCTTGAAGCTAGAGGTAGTGAGCCTCCTGACCTGGGTGCTGGGTTCCACTGAAGGAGGTGGAAATGCCCTTAACTGCTGAGCCATTGCTACAGCCCATGGTTCTCAGTCTTGTCTCGCTCTCTGGTTTGGGGTGTGCCTTACAGCAATTCCACAGAGTGAAACAAACAGCTAGAGTCTTGGATGCACCACCAGATGTGGTCACAGAGGTGGGACTTGAGAGCTAGGGGGAATCCAAGCCAGCTGCCAGGGTAGTGGCAGCCAGAACTTTGCCTGGGTTCCCTGAGTGAAGGACCCCAGAAGTCCAACATGAAATCTGGGAGACTGAAGGAATGTGGCATGGGAAGGACATTGCAGCCCCAGCATGGGGAGAGTGCTGGTTTGTGGGGAGAGGCCAGGTCTCCACTGAAGGGAAATGGAAGGAGCAGGGGACAGGATCAGACTGGGGCCCGGGTTTAGGAAACTTAAAGAGAGGTTCAGCTCTTATGGTCAAAGAGTAACTGCTCAGGGTAATGGATGCCACCAAAAGCCAGCCTTGACCCCCTCTGGCCCACCCTCAGCCAGATAAGTATTGGAGTGCCTGCTATGGGCAGGTTAGCCCACTGGTTGGTGGTGGAGCACAACCGACATACACCCCGAACTTAGTGCATGTTGAAAGGGGGCCTGACGTCACATTTTCATTCCTAACTGCAGTGACAGGTGCACAGGAAGAAGTTCCTGCTGAGCGCAGAGCATCAAAGCAGGTGCCATGGGGGGTGGGGCTGGGGGTGGGAAGGGCTTTCTGGAGGAAGTCACATTTTAGCTAGAATTTGGGAGCTGAGTTTCCCTCAGCTCGGTAAAGGTAGAACATTCCAGGAATGGCCACTGTATGGGAGTTTGGAACGTGAGCTCTAAAGGGTGGAGAGGACACCATTCAAGCTGTTGGGGTGGATTTTCCTTCAGGTGGGAGTCTCTCCCAGCAAGCCCTGAAAGGATGAGCAGTCCGAGGAGGCTGGAACTCAGGCCAGCCTGGTGCCTTTTGTCACTACCTGAATTTGGAGGAGGTGAGACAGGGACAGAGTCCAGCAGTGGTGAGCTCAGCCACCTGGTGACAAAAGCCACTGTACAAGGTGCTAGCAACCCAGAACACCGCTACCCTTGTATTTTTACAACACATCGTTAACAACGTTCCTGTGTGCAACTGGCTAAAGTCAGATGGTTATTGGGCATAGACTTTTGTGTGTGTGTGTGTGTGTTTCTGAGAACAATAAATGATTATGTTTACAAATGTGAGAAGCACCACTCACTCCAAGGTTATAACTGAGGCCAGGTTTCCCTGGCATGCTTTAAATTTTTTTAAATTAGAAACTGTAGTTTTGTTGCCCCCATCTGCTTCATTAGAGATCCTCATCTTAACTCTTGATGGTCCATAGCATCAGTTGGCACAAGATGGATGTGTGTATTCTGTCGAGTCAATGATGACATGTATTTTAAAAAGCTGCTAGGACGTTCTGGGGGTGGGGACCCATTGATCTGAGGCATCCACGATGGGATTTTTCAGAAAGATCTAATGAAGATGTAAAGGCACAAGGGCATGGTGGACTGGCCGCTCTACTGGTGGTACCCAGAAGAAGGGAGCTGGACCAGTGGTCTCTACAGTGAGGATAACAGGAAGATGTCCTAGCAACTGTACGCAGGGATGTGAGCGCTGAAGGATTTGTCTGTGTGTCACCCACACAGACCACCTTGCTCCCAGAGAGCCTTTTGGAAAACTACCACACTTCAAACGCATGCTATACCAGATTCAGAGCATGGGGCTTCTACCTTGGGCTATGGCCTTATGAAGACCCAAGTGGTGATGTTTCTTTCTCAAGAGGGTTCAGCCTAAGGTCAGTGGGAGAATCAGCCCAGTCAAGGCCCTTTTCACCCTGGATCTAGTACTACTCCCTCTCACCCACCCAGCTTGGAGTCCTGTGGAAAAACAAATAACTCCAAGAATTTCCCATTTACATTCTTTTCTGCAGGTGGCTGGGTGCCACACGCAATTTAGATCGATTTCTACAGCATTCAGCTGCAGCAGCGGAGGGCTGCATCAATATTTATAAGCTGTTTACATCTCTTCACGCCTCGTGAGGGACATGGACAATATTGCCATCCATTCTCCCAGCAGACCACAGGCTAAGCTGTCCTTACCCTGTATTTTATTGTTGCCATTAACAGCAGGTTTGTGCCGAGACAATAGCGATGGTCAGCTGACTCTCTCTGACTGCTAACATTGGCACAGGAACTCTGGGAGCTTTTCCCACCACAAACCTATTCTTTCATGGACCCACCCCTCCCCCCCAACATCAAAGAGGAAAGTGGGGGAGGGCTCTGCCCTGGAAAAACCCCAAGTCACAGAGATATCTTGTTACTTTACAATTTAAATCCCAGAAGCTTCAAAGCAGGACAAAACTGGGAGGATGAGAAATTACTGAAACAATTACTGAAAGGATGATACGAGGCGGCGGACTCCACAATATAAAGTTAATACACGGCAGCAAGAGGTGACCCCATTCATGGTGGCTGAATGGGAACATGGAGATTCTGAAATAGGATGAGTGAAGTAAAGCCACCATGACCTTCAGAGAAGCGTGTGACCTATTTGAACAGGCAATGCATACGGTAGAGAAAATATGAGAGAGAAGTTTATACAACACCGTGCTGGGGGGGATGATGGCTGAAGCCCAAAGAGAGACACGTTCCATGAAATTTCTCCTTGCTGGGACACTCAATGTTTCCCTTTCTCCTTTCACGACAAATGCATGTATGTGCTTGTGAGACCTGTCCACCTCGGATGGAGACAAGTCTCTCTCTGGCCTAAAGCTCACCAGTTAGGCCAGACGGGAATCTTCCTGTGTGCACCCTCCCAGTGCTGGGATTCCTCGTGCACGGCACTGTGGCTGCCTTTTTTATGTAGCTACTGGGCATCAGGCTCAGGTCCCCATGCTTTCAAGACAAGCGGTTTAGGGACTAAACCGTTGCCTGTACCCTCCTTTCTTCCTTTGAGAGATTCATTTGACCTGGAGAAAGCCTTTGAGCT
The DNA here is from genome assembly GCF_907164565.1 of Psammomys obesus. Lineage (NCBI taxonomy): Eukaryota > Metazoa > Chordata > Mammalia > Rodentia > Muridae > Psammomys > Psammomys obesus. The sequence goes on along the minus strand of NW_026596034.1, from coordinate 34,437,442 downwards.
GGGCAAGGCTGAGGCCAGAGCTGCATGGCAGGTCCCGTGCCTGCCCCTGGCTGACGGTCCTTAGTGTTTTCCCAAAACTGATCAGGTCCACTGCTAAGCTAGCCAAGCCTCAGCCTGGTTCTAACAGCCATGGTGCTGTGTTCAGGCAAGGGACCCTCAAAACCCTTCTAAGACAGGAAGCTATACTTAAAGTCATTAACTGAATAGAAGCCACGAACATCTGAAAAACATGCAAATGAGAGCCTGGCTCTTACACCAGCCATAGATACTTGTAATGACATCTACATAAAGATTATTTATTATTGCTAAAGACGCTCTTTTATTTTTAGTTATGTGTATGTTTGTGTCTGTGTGCAGCGCTGTGCACACAAGAGCATCTGGAGGCCAGAGAAGGCACCGGCTCCTTTAGCGCTGGAGTTAAAGGAGGTGGTAACCCCCCCTGGGGTGGGTGCTGGCTACAGAACTCGGTCCTCCGAGAGAGCAGTATGCGCTCGCAACCACTGAGCCATCTCTCCAGTCCTAGGATGCACGTTGTGAACGTATTATTGTGCATGTATTATTCATGGTATCCAAACATAAGTGCCTTCCTCGGGATGAGTGTGCTGGTTCATGGATGCCATGAGGATAAAGGCAGCAGATGCTCGTATCCTTCGGTAGCACGCCATGGTACCAGTTTATTAAGCCACACATGCCCTCTGTTACACTTCCAACTAGCTCCAGATCACTTACAACACCTAATGTTATGCAAATGTTATGCAAATGATGGGTCTACTGTGACGTTTAGGGAATAAGGACGGGAAGAAGCCTTTGTGCGTACAGTGTACATATAATTTTTTTTCCCCTAAATACTTTCAACAAGGGTGTGGCTGCACCTGCGGATGTGGAACTCAGACATGAAGAGCTGATTGTGCTTAAGATACTGGACCTCCCCATACCCCAGGGGGCTCTCGAACATAAGCTACAATTCTGTCCCTTCCAGGCAGTCACCACACTGCCCTGTATCAAAGGAAACTGGCGTTGAACTTGATAAGGAGGGAATGACAAACTGACACTTGTGTCCAACGTGGAGCCTGGGGCTGTTTCTTATCCTGTAACAATAGTGCATTCTTTCTCATCACAGTCTTAGCTTATCAGTGTCTGCCTTAGTTTATCCATTTATTCTACCATTCTAGACACATATTATTTTCAATTTGGAGTTATTGTGAGAAAAAACACCGTTGAGAAAATATCTACGTGTGCATCTTTAGGCATACATATTTGGTTGCTGTCCTAGTTTCCTGTCTGTTGCTGTGCTTTAAAACACTTTGTCCAAAACAAAAAGCAACCTAGGAGAAGAAAGAATTTATTTGGCTTACACTTCCTGGTCAAAATACACTGTGCAAGTTAGGGCAGAAACTCAAGAAGGAACTTGAAGCAGAAACCGCGAGGGCATGCTGCTTGCTGGGTCAATCACAGCCCTGTGTTTAGCTAGCTTTCCTATATGGGACTACCTATATGGGGATGGTGCTGCAAGCAGTGGGCTGGGCCCTTCTACATCAATTAATAATCATGATAGTTCCCCAAATATGCCCACAGGCCCTCTGATATAGACAACCCCTCTACTGAGACTCCCTTCTCTGGTGACCCTCGGCCATGTCAAGATGACAGCTGAAGTGAACTGGAACAGTTGTCTGGAGTAAATACAGAGAAGCTGAACTGCCATGTCATAGGACGTGTGACTTGTGGATCTTAGTAGATCCTTCCAAAGAGACTCACTGTACTCGCCTATCAGCCAAATGTAAGTCTCAGTTGCTCCACATCCTTGCCAACTCTTATTATTGTCGAACTTTTGTTTTTAGCTGTGATAGACACATCTTGCTCTTATGTGAGTTCTTTTCACATATTTTCAGACTTAGCATAGGTGACAGAGGACTTCCTATCTTCATTAGACAACCTGCAATCCTTCCCCTGTTCTTGGTTCAAATTCCCTAAAAACTAGAGTCCATATTCCATGCATCTTTTAAAGGTACTTTTATTTTCCCCCTTCCCTCAGGGTTGGAGGACTGTATGTTTGCAGTGTTACTTGTGGCACAATAAATTGACCACAGCCCTAGGTCAGCCTTCATCTCTCTCCCGGAATATTTCAGGTACGAGAAAAAAGGTTTCTTTTAAATGACTGTTTTTTGGACATTTTAGAAACAGCGCCGATTCATTTCCTAGGCAACTTCCCTGGCTTCTGATCAAAGGGCCTATAAACTTTTAACTGGATTAGTCTATTATCCAAGGTATTACAGCTAAAGTGGCTAATTCTTTCCCTGTTAGCTTCTTGGACTCCTTCAAATGATGAATGCAAAAGTGTGATATGAAACCCTTTCACGTGCACTCATTTGTTTTCCGAAGGATTAGCACTTTCTCTGTGTTTGGTGTGTAACTGAGGCCACTCAGCCATCCTGTGGGTACCAATCCGAGGATGTTTTAGATTTGCCTGCAACTTGCTTTGCAAAGGCCCCGGTTACCACAGGCTTGCTTGCTCACTACGATCTCTGACCACATTACTTTTTACCACCTGCCAGGTGGAGACAAGCCTGCATGCCTGCTGCCATGCTCCTTGCCGTGATGGTCATGGACTCTAGCCCTCTGAAACCATAGGCCCCAAATAAAATGCTTCCTTTTATAAGTCGCCTTGGTCATGGTGTTTTATCACAGCAATAAAAAAGTAGCTAAGACAGGGTCCCTCCTGAGGCTGACTTCCAGGCCGAGGCTGACTTCCAGGCTGCGGCTGAGTGGCAGGGGCAAAGTGCATTGCCTAGTTCCTGAACTTGCATCTTGCTTTATTCTCAGCCGTGTTATTGAGGCTCAGCAAGCCTCTCCTTTTGAGCTTTTGGCCTTCAGATGCATCATTAAGCCTTTCAACTGGTTCGCCAGACAGACACAACCTGGAAACATCTGTGTGTGTGTGTGTGTGCGCCTCCACCTTTCTCCCTCTCCTTTCACCTAGCTTGGGACCACATGCCCAGTTCTGGCCAATGGGAAGTACAGCCTTCAGATCCAAGCATTTACAAATTGCAGCCACACATCTTAGTTCTTCCTCCACCACAAACATGTGGGGTCCTTGTGCTTAATACACGATACAAGCTGGCGGCAGAAGATCTGCCGGCAGAAGATCTGCCGGCCTCGATCCCTTAATGACGGAGAGCTTCCCAGGAGACTGGGTTAGACTTAAAACACCATCAAGAAGGAAACCCTGAGGACTCCGGGAACAGCTGTCTGTGCAAGTGTGAGGACCTGAGTTTGGATCCCCAGACCCTTCTGTAATCTCGTGACCATACAGCGATATGAAAGGACACAGGAAACTCCTGGAAAGCTCATGGGCCAGCTAGCCAGATATACAGCAGTGAATAATACACCCTGACTCAAACAAGGGAGAGGGCTAGAACAGACACCCAAAGTTATCCTCTGACCTCCACCATCATACATGTGCACCATGACATATATGTTTGTGCTCACAAGCTTACATATACACATATTTTACACACACACATACACACACATTCACAAGGATTTTTTTTAAAGAAACTTTTTGTGTCTGTTAGAATTAACTTGTTATCACAGCATTCCTGATCCTGACTAATAACATCAACCCTGTTTAGACCAGTAATCTAAGAACACTTTCCTTCTGCTCTGCTCTGGTTTTAGCTCATCCATATTCCTCATCTATTCTGTGAGGACTCTCAAGCCTACTGACCTACCCTACCCCTGGACCCTCTCAGGATCCACAACGCTGTGCTCAAGCTGGCTGTGTGGAGGGAAAGATTTTAGCACAACCGACATCCTGCGGGATCTTTTAGAGTTAGCCAGAGACCGTAGGCATTCACTTTGTTTTCTCTTTCCCGGAATTACAGGGCACCCATCGAGTAACATATGCTAGTAGATACGTCAAGACTTTTGGGGTTCTTTACGTATGCCAGTAGCTTCTTTAAAAAAATATTTTAGGGCTGGAGAGCTGGCCTTGCAGTTGAGAACATTTGTTGTTCTTGCAGAGGATCTGGGTCAGAGTCTCAGAAGCCACATGGCAGCTCACAACTGTCCATTAATTCCAGTTGCAGGGGATCGGATGTTCTTTTCTGACTTCTGTGAACACCAGGCATGCATATGGCATAGACACTCATACAAATCAAATAAAATATTAAATAAAAATTAAAAATTAAAAATTCCTTCTGCATTCAAAATATCCTTTAAAATTTTCATATGTGTATATCTTGATCGCGTCCATCTCCAGCTCTCTCCCTGCAACTCTCCTTCAGTCCCTCCCAACTTTGTGTCCACTTTAAAAATTTTCTAATTTTGTTTGCTGTGTTTCAACCTGAATCCAGTTAGTGATGCTCACCTGCACATGGGCTTGGACACATTCACTGAGTATGAGAGACCTAAGTGACTCTCCCTCCCCAGCATCGGTCGGCAAGAACTCCTCGGCTAGGGGTGGGAACCTGGCGGGGGCGCCCCCTCCAGGCTGGACTTTCAACTGGCTTGATACTGTGCAATTGTGAATTGCTGTGTGCCACAACCATGTCATGCCTAGAAGGCAGCATTTCACAACTCCCCACCCTTTCCTGGACTCCTATATTCTTCCTGTCCCCTCTACCTCCACGTTCTCCACTTCTTTCAGGGGACTCCTCATACTTACTGCCCACAGTGTTCTTGGTCTGGCTAGCTCCCCTTCATCTCCACTCCAGACAAACCATCTCCAAGACCCAAAGTAAATGTCATCTCCTCCAGGAAGGCTATTCTGATTCCGCCCAACTAGCATCCATCTTCTCTCATCCCCATCCAGACTTGCCCAAGGTAATGGGAGTGACTCATGCAATCTTTCTTCCTGTCTTCTCTGAGAAGGTATGAATCCCACAGTGACAGCTACAGCTGGCTTATTTACCATCGTACCCTCATTTTCAAATGCCATGCCCAGGAGGGAATAGACGCTTAACAGCTTTCTCCTGATTGATGCTTTCATAAATGAGAGAGAGAACAATTCCGACAGCTTCTGCATTAGTCATTTTTCTTGTTGCTGTGATGAAACACCTGACTGAAGCTGCCGGGGCGTGGGGGGAGAGAAGGACCTGTTCTGGCTCACAGTTCAGGGGGATACAAACCATCCTGGCTCGGGGACGGGAAGGTGGCAGTGGGGGGTTGCAGCTGTGGCGGTGGGAGCTTGCTCGTGGGTGGACCAGGAGGCAGGGAAAGGGTAGGCACAGAGTAAGGTCTGGAAGCAGGATGGAATAGGAACGGCAGGCCCTCTCTGTGATCCACGTCTGTCTTCCTGCTAAGCCCCTCCCCTTTACTGGTCCCACAGCTTCCCAACACAGTGCCACTATCTGGTGACCAAATGTAGAAACACATGAGCCTATGAGGGACACACCCAACCCCCCAAGAGTCACTCTCTTTAGCACAGGTAAAGGAGTGCTCCAATAGGAGCACAGACTAGTGCGAGGAGCTGCCTCTTCTCTGAGACAGTCCATAGCTCACACTGTGAGGTTGTTTTCCACAGCTCCTCTTTGCAGGTTTATTTTGTTTCAAAAAGCAAAATAATATAATCTCCTTGGCTTCTTGGTTTTTCCATATGTATTAGCTTGCTGTAATATGGCATTATTTTTTTTAAAGATTGTATTCTTTGAGAATTTTGTGTGCCGTACAACTTAATTTGATCATATCCAACCCCACTTCCCCATCCCAGCTCCTTCTAGACTGCACAACGTTATTTGCTCCTTCTCCTCCTCCTGTCTTCTGAGTCCAGTGAGTGCTGCCTGCACATGCATGGGTATAGAGCCATTCACTTGGGAATGGGCATGGACAGCGTACCAGGGGCCACACCCCAGGTGAAAACTGACTCTGCCAGCAGCCCTCACAGGCCGACAGCTCCTCAGTTGGGAGTACGCTCACGAGCCCCTCCCTTTTCCAGGCTGGAAACTTGGCGGGTTTGGTCTCCTACAGGCCACCACACTTGCTGTGAATTCCTGAGTGCAATGGCCCTACCGTATCCAGAAGACACCACCTTCCCACACTCCTCCCCTACAGCACTGCTCTCTCTCTCCGTCTCTGTCTCTGTGTGTATGTGTGGATGAAGGCCATGGGTGATGTATGATGCCTTTCTCATTTGTCCATCACCTTATCTTTTGAGACTCAAAAGATGTTACCGAGTAGGTAACACTGGTTGACCTGTAAACTTCAGGGACCTCTCATCTCCCTTCACTCCCCTGCGCTGAGATTACAGACACATGCTGTCCATGCTTGACTTCCGTGGGTTCTGGGGACCAGAACTTGGACCCTCACACTTGTACAGCAGGCTCTTTGCTGACTGAATCCTTCCCCAGCCCCACTGTCACTACTCTCCCAGGCTTGAAACTAGTGCAGCAGTCCTCAAATGGAATGCCGACTTGGTTCAGGGACTAGAAGGAGAACACTGCCTCAGCATGGAGCAGAGAGCAGGCTCTGAGCCCATCCTTCCCGGCTTTCTGCTCTGGGCCGCTTCCAAGAAAGCCTTCGGACAGTGTGAGCTTCTTCGAGGAGACTTCCTGTGCATCTCTCTGAGTTGGTTGGTCACAACCTTCACGGCCAAAGAAGCCGCCTCGTGCTCCTGAGCAGAGACACACTCAAGCACGTTCTGACTAAACCATCAGGCACGAGTTCTGAACTAACTTTCTGGGCTGAAGCGGAAATGGAAGCGGCTTGTCTGCTGTACAGAACATGGGTTCCGAGATGCCGTTTCACCCAGACACGGCTTCTCGTTTCCTTCCCCTCTCTATTTTGTCCGTTTCCTTATAAGCACATGCAGGGCAGCTTTTGCTGCTCTTGAGTACACGGGCCAGCATCCCAAGCCCTTCACAACTTAATGATTAACAACAACAGTGGGGCTTTCCTGGATGCTTTTTTTTTTTCTTCCCAATCTCAATTTATTTCAATCGAAGTCTGTGGCTTTGGGAGGAGAGAGTGCTCCTTTCCCCATCTTTGAGGGCCTCATCCTCACATGTTGACACTGTATCTGTGTCAAGATCCTGCACCTGAGATTTTTTTTTTTGGGGGGGGATTGTAACACGATCACCTTATCACCATCTTGAAGTTGAGACGATCTTAGCCTAGTGGTATCCATGGCAACAAAGTCCGGCAGCCGAATGCAATAATGTGTGGTAACCCGGTGGTCAGTGGAGCTATTGACTCCCCTGACAGAAGGGGAGGGGAGGCGCCTCACGGGGCCCTCACCTGGATTACAGCTGTTACCCTCATTTGCCTCCAAGCCCTGCTGTGAGCGATCTTGGGAGATGTGAGAGTATGTAGGAAGCAGATGGTTAACCGACAGGGGGTGTTGTCCACAAGCTATGTCAGAATCATACACGTTTGTGTCTTTGTACAACGCAAGGACATACTAAAAAACAAGAAATTCACTGTTTAGGGCAAAAAAGGGGCAGGTTCAGTAGGTTCATGACGAAGGAGACTGAGACCAGAGACCCTAGAAAAGAGATTGTGACCACAGAGGGTGGGTTCGGGGGCCATGGCATAGTAGAGCCTTGAGGGAGGAAATTATTACTGAGGACAGTGTATTTGTTGGAGGCAGCATGTGGGGCTCTTTAAGGGAAAGCAGCTTTCCTTTAAAATCCCGAGAGGAGTTTCATCAAGAGGAATAGTTGAAGTCAAAGAACAAGAGTGACAGCATTCTACGAAACATGATGGGACGTGTTGAATGAGGGGAGGGAGAGCTAGAGGGAGAGATGGGAGAGAAAAGGAGGAGAGAGAGGAAGAGAGAGAGAGAGAGAGAGAGAGAGAGAGAGAGAGAGAGAGAAGAGAAATCTCCCAGACACAGAGCACAGCTGACTTGTCTAAGCTACACACCTATATTTTATCTTGTCTAATCTCCATGACTCCAAGCAGGGATCTGGGTACTGAGCAGGACCATAAACTTAAATTCCTTTTTAAAGAAGAGTTTTACATTCTACTGCATGGGTAGGCATTCCCTAGGCGCGTGCTGAAAGCAGCCCGGAGGACTTGATTCGTAAGGCCCTGACTCAGAATGAGCGGCGCCTGAGAATTTGCTCTGTAACAGGCTTCAGGGCGAAGCAACTGCCTCTGGGAACCCCCTGGTCTAGATCCAAACCCCTAGGAACGTTCCTAAGGCACACACTCTTTCCTCAAGCACTGTCTTTGTTATTTATCTATTTGTTTATTTTAATTTATATGCACGTGTCTGTGTATGGGTATATGCTTACAGGTGCTGGTGGGAGCCAAAAGAGGGTGTCAGATCTTCCAGAGCTGCAGGTACAGATAGTTGTGAGCCACTGTGTGGGTGCCAGGCACTGAACTCCTTCGCAGGAGCAGCAAATGCTCTTAACTGCTGAGCTCCATCCCCAGCCTCTGTGTTGCAAGTTTCCAGTGTTCATAGTCAACGCTTACCGAGGGCTACCACACACTACTCGCCAGGAAATGGATTCATGCAGTAATTGGGTTATGAGCCATCTTGGAAGGTCTAAAAGGCTACACAGGTTATCTGGAACATGATTCGGGTCAGTGACGGATCTCAGAGCCTGAGTGTTGGCCATATTTTTAGAGTTGTTTGTTTTATATGCGTGGGTATTTTGCTTGTATACGTGTCTGTATATCTCTTGTGTGCCTGGTGCCTGTGGATGTCAGAAGAGGGCATCAGAACCTATGGAACTGGAGTCATGGGTGGTTGCAAGCTGCCATGTGGGTGTTGGGAATTGAACCTAGGTCCTCTGCAAGAGCAGCCTGTGCTTTAAACCACAGAGCCATCTCTCCAGCCCTGGGGCTTACTTTTCCTTCCTTCCTTCCTTCCTTCCTTCCTTCCTTCCTTCCTTCCTTCCTTCCTTCCTT
>NW_026596034.1:34421508-34428579 GCF_907164565.1 Psammomys obesus | reverse complement strand
CTTCCTTCCTTCCTTCCTTCCTTCCTTCCTTCCTTCCTTCCTTCCTTTCTTTCTTTCTTTCTTTCTTTCTCTTTCTCTCTCTCTTTCTTTCACTTTCTCTCTCTCTTTCTAATTTCTATTTATTTATTTTACATCCCAGCCATAGACTCCCTCTCCTCTCCTCTGGGTCTCACCCTCTCTCCCTGTTTCCCCTATTCCCTCTCCCCTACTTCTCAGAAAAGGAGAGCTCCTCACTCTCCTTTGCATCAGGACTGAGAGCATCCTCATCCCCTGTGGCCTGGGGAGGTAGCCCCACCAGGGGAAAGTGATAAAAAATCAGGCAACAGAGTCCATGTCAGAGTCAGGCCCCATTTCCCTTACTAGGGAACCCATATGAGGATTGACCTGCCCATTGACTACATCTGTGTAGGCGGCCAAGGTCCAGTCCACCCATGGTCCTTGGTCGGTGATTCAATCTCCACAGGTTCCCCTGGGCCCTGGTTATTTGGCTCTGTTGGTCTTCTTATGGAGCTCTTGTCCCCTCTGGGTCCTACTGTCCTTCCCCCCACTCTTCTACAAGGCTCCCTGTGGTCCACCCAATGATTGGTTGGGGTCTCTATATCTGTTTCCATCAGCTGCTGGATGGAGCAACTCAGAAGACAGCTATGCTAGGCTCCCATTTATAAGCATTGCAGAGTATTGTTAATCATGTCAGGGGTTGGCTGTCTCTCACGGGGTGAGTCTCAGGTTGTGTCAATCATTTGGTTGGGCATTCCCTCAATCTTTGCTCTATTTTTGTGCCTGCACATCTTGTAGGCAGGGTAAATTTTGGGCTAAAGTTTTTGTGGGTGGATTGGTGTTCTCTTCTTCATGTCTAGTTAGAGGGTGGCCTCTTCAGTCTCGATGACCCCTGTTACTAGGAGTCTTAGCTAGAGTCACCTGCATATTCTCCCATTAGCCTACCCTGCCATAGGTCTCCAGCTTGTCACAGAGAAATCTTTGTCCAAGGTTTCTCTTCTCTTTGCAAGTCCTTTGCCTTCCCGCCCCCGCTCTCCTCAGGGCTGATATCAGCCCTCATTTCTCTCCATGCTCTCTCTCTTACCTTGTTCCCTCTCCTCACCCACTTCCCCTGTATATTTTATTTCTACTTCTGAGCGGGAGCTAAGCATCCTCTCTTGAGTCCTCCTTGTTACTTATCTTCTCTGGGCCTGTGAGTGGTAATATGATTATCCTGTACTGTACGGCTAGAATCCACTTACAAGTCAGTACATGCCCTGTGTGTCTTTCTGCCGGGGCTTATTTCTCATTGGACATCCTAAAGCTAACCATTACTTTTCCTACTCCACTCTCACTTTTCATTTCCTTGGCTTCTTCATTAGGTCTTCCTTACCAGCAGGGGTCCTTTACGAATGTCTCTACCTGAGCAGGCCTGGCATTGCTGTGGATTCAGATTTCTGCTGCTCCCTAATGAGACAAACACAATGAACTTGTCTATTTGAGTACACTTGCTCAGTTTTGTTCACTCGGACACTCTGTCGTGTCTGCTTCTATGTGACTGTGTGTGTACATGTGAGAGCGTGAATAGTCCTTTTTCTCAGGAGAAGGTAGGACAGTAGCAGTGCTGGTGGGTCCTTTGCAAACACCCTTATTTAACATGACAAAAATGTTCTAGTCTTCCAAGGTCCTGAAATTCTCAATGAAGAATCTTGCATGAAATTTTGTCTCTGGCAACACTGACACATACCATACATTAAATGTATGTAAATATTGTTATTTCTGTTTTTAGATTTGTCTTATTTAAAACCCTCATTCCAAAATCAGTATACACACACACACACACACACACACACACACACACACACACATACACACACAAATGTTCACACATACAAATGTGTACACATAAGTGGACATGCACAAATGTGCACACACAGAAATAAATATGTATACACAAATGCACGCGCACACACACTTTTTCAAACTAGTCATTATCTGTATGGGTAGATAGAAGAAAATGGGTGATTTGGGGTGAGTATCTCTCAGAAGTGGGAGACTGAGGCCCTCAGTCTTTGGTCCTCCTAGGTCTCTTCAGTCCATGGATGAAGAAACCCATAATCACTGCTCCATCATCCCGCTAACATTTCTCTCTTCCTAGGCTTCTGTTAGCTGTCAAGTTGCTTCCAATTTCCTGATAGCATTTTGAGAAATGAAAACTTTTGTAGAAGGAAATTTTTTTCCCGTCGTGTTGTGTATTTTTAATATTCCATTAGATTTGGCTCACTTATCTCTATAATTTTAAACCATACTGTATCATTTATGGGCCACAGAAGGATTTTCAGAGGCAGGTTAAGTCCAATCTCAGAACAGTGTGTTTATCAGTTTCTTCAAAATGTCATCTAAATTCATTTTTCACATTGTAAGATTGGTGCCGTGTTCTCTCTCCATCTCAGAGAGCAAACAATTACCTACAGCCAACTATCCCCTCTAATGTGAATAAAAACAGCTCTCTACTTTATCTGCTCTAAACCAATATCCCTGAAGAATTTAAATATCTTGCTCTTTCTCTTTTGTTTCTTACAGAACAGCCCCAGGAGAAGCCCATCAGACACCTCTCTGTCATCCATCCACCCAGCTCCTAGGCTGAGCCAAGGAATCAAATCCCACCTGTGAAACAAAGACAGCATGTGCTCCGAGAAGTTCATGACAGACCTCAGGGGGATGCTCTGCTGGCTGGGCTTCCATCTGGCCCAGGCTCTACCTGCTGTCCACCTTCCAGCAGTGCAACCCTGACCAACTTCTCTTCTCTCTCTCCCTCCCAGCTTTGTCTTCTTGTGTGTAGCAAGAAGAAAACAGGGTCCCTGAAACTCTTGGATAGGAACTGAGTGGTAATCCATGGAAAATGTTTAGCTCAATGCCTGGCTTATAGTAAATCTTCATTAGAAGCTATTTTATAATGATGATAATGATGATCGTGATGATGATGATGGTGAAGATTTATTGGCACGACCAAAGACTTTTTTTTTGAGACATGCTCTTACTTTGTAGCCCAGGCTGATCTCTAACTCATGGTCCTCCAGACTGACTTCTAATTCATAATCCTCCTGCCCCCATTTCCAGAGTGCTGAGAGTATAGTCATATACCACTGAAATTCTGGAAAAATAATTACCCAATGCACCAAGTTGGCTATATTTTTATTTCTATTTTCTTGTGTGGTATACATGAGTCTGTGGATGCATACACAGAAGGCAGGTCTTTCTATGTGACTCTCCACCTTATTAGTTTTTGAGGCAGGGTCTCTCACTGCACCTGGGTTTCGTTGGCTTGGCCAGTGGCCAGGTTAAATCCTGGAGATTATCCTGACTCCGCCTTCCAGTGCTTGGCTTATAGGCAGGCACCTCTGTGCCTGGATCTATGGGTTCTGGGCCTCGAACTCAGGTCCTCATGCGTGTACAGCAAGCACTTTCCTCACTGGACCATCTCCTCAGCCCCATGTTGGCTACTTTCTGATTTCCGGGTCTTGGAATTCATATGTTTCTTTCTTTCCTTAAGCCTTCTTCTCATCCCCTAAGCCACAGTCAGCAAAGTTTAACCAAAGAGCCAAAGCTGGCCCACCACTCATTTTCACAAGTGATGTCTTATGGAAACACAGCCACGCATGTTCAGCTTTTCTGTCATAGTGGCAACACTGGATAGTTGAAACAGAGAAATATGGGCCACCAAGCACAAAGCACAAAGCGGGTACTACTCAGGTACTGGCTCCTTTCAGACAGACTTTGAGGATCACTTGCTTAAATCTTCAGCTCAAACCATCCCAGGCCTGGCAACCTCTCAGCTCTCTGAGTCACTTACTTCGTGGCTGCATGGCCCTGGGTCCCACGTGTGACTTTGCTGTATACAGTCATTTCCACATCAGCCTTCCTGCTACACTGTGACTGGGTGTCTGCTGTTATGTCTGACTCCAGGGTGGGGACAGATGGCCCTTCTCAGGCAGGAGAAGGGGGAACTGGGAAGTCTGGAATCTTGGTTTTAAAATCAAGGCAGGAGAAGGGAGGGCAGAGCCTCCACCCACCCACGGAGATAAGCAAATGTCCAGGTGTGTGCATAGAGTTGCTGTGATGTCTACACACTTCCTCAGGGCTCGACTTCACACACCCTCTTATATCTTGGTAAAGCATGAGCATCTGCTGGGTGCACACGTAACCTCTTCATGGTATTTCAGGTCTGGGGCCGTCAGACACCTTAGAGGTAGGGGGACAGATGCAGCTGCTCTCCTATTCTTTTATTTTATTCTTCTAAGGCAAAGATCTGGGAGCGAGTGTCTTATGTGGGAGGTACCCCTTGTCCTCTAGAAGTCACAGCAGAATGCTTCTCACAGTTGTCCTCTACATGGGAGAAGAATCCAAATTTATCTAGAAACTTTGGCCCTCAAAGGTTGAGCTTTGGTTCCCTGTGCACACGGAGACTCTCTTGTGCTCAGAAGAGGACACAGGGCAGCCTAGTGTTAGACACCTTTGTCTGTGTGTGAGCAGAAACTTCTACAAGATTGGCCATGTGAGGATATCTTACCCTCCATCTCGAGAAAGGGCCCATGCTCTGAAATAGTGCATAAGCATGCTCAGTGTGTGTGTGTGTGTTTCTGTATGTCTCTCTCTCTGTATATCTGTGTGTTTGTGTGTGTGTGTGTGTGTGTCTGCATCTTAACCTCAGTGATGGGTGTATGGGGGGTGAGGCAGGAGACAGGCAGAGGTACGGACTTCACTGGCTGGTCTCAGTGAACAGATGAGCTCCAGATTCAGTGAGAGACCACATCACAGAATAAGCAGTGGTTCTCAACCTTCCTAATGCTGTGACCCTGGTCATAAAGTTCCTCCTCTTAAGGTGACCCCAACCGTAAAATTATTCCATTGCTACTTCCTAACTGTAATTTTGCTACTGTTATGGATTACAATGTAAATATTTGATATGCAGGATATCCAATCCATGAGTTGAGACCTCACGTGCTCACACAAATGTACACATTTGTGGAGCCACATATATTACTTGTATACACACACGAACCTGCATACACACATATATGCACACACACACAATACACATGCATAATTAGATGATAAGGCTTGTGGTGACCAAGTTTTAAGGTAGGAGCCTCTATGTATGTATACTTAGACAAAATCAGGCCATCTAGGGCTTATAACTGCAGGCATTTAGCGTTAGACATATAGTCTAACCCATTCAAGCCTCCTGATTATCTTTGGAATTGTTCCTTAATTCTTAAGATTATCTTCCCAAGAAGCCCCCAGTTCTCAGTCTTCAGTCTCGAGAGTAAGATTAAGACTATGCTGTGGTCGACACTGCCTCTAAATCCCTTTTCAGATCTTAGTTTCCTAGTCAGATCTGCCTCAAAATAGCCTCGGTTTTCCAGGCATGCTGCTTAACCTTCTGACATAGCTACTTCATCCTGAAAGTGCATTAAGGTTGAATACGAGGACGGAAGACTGGAAGGGAAACACTGCTTTCCGCCTTCCTGGTGGCAGTTACTTAGCAGGACGATAAAGGATACTGGTGGGACAATGAAGAGGGAGGGCTCCATCCAGCCGTGGGAGGCTGGGAAGGCTGCTCTGAGGTAGGGAGGATTCCAGCCAGTTCTGGAAGGGCCAGAGGCACGAGTGAGCTTTTAGTATAGAGAGTAGCATATGTGTAATTGTTTCCTATTGCTGTGTAACAGGGCAGCCCAAGCTTGGCACTTTAAAGCAAGAATATACAGTTAGAATTGCAAACAGTATCTAGGGCTTACAGATTAGTGACTTAGAAGTTGCTGAGGTGTGTATTTCTGGTTCTTAGTTTTTTGTGAGTGAGCAGACTGGACATTCGTGAGCTGGTGTTATCTTAGTTTTACTTTGGGCCAGGCAATCTGCATCCAACTCAGCTTGTATTCCTGGGGAAGAGTGTTGGCTATTGGTCAGAGACCTTATTTCCCTGCCATATGGAATGCTCTATAATGCTGCTTTAGCATGTTTATAACACAGCAGGTGGCTTCACCCATAGCAAGAATGAAGACAAATAATGCAGGCTGAAGGTTCACACAGCACAGTTGCTGCCGTCTGCCACCAGCTTCAGAAGTCACCCCTTTTGGGGTATGCGCATGGTAGAGAATGACAGAAAAGTGCAGACGTGGGACTCGGCATCGACAAATTGCCCTCCCCAAAGGGTCACATGGCTGATCACCTTTTAGAGGGCCCAGGAGAACTTGGCTTCCCTGCTCTGACCAGCTGGGCTCCTCATCCAGAACTCCCCCAAATGGCGGCTTTTAGCTCTAGTCTGCACAGCCTGGTGGCCTGCCTTGCTCTGAAACAATACCACATCCTGTCTGCTACAACAGCTTCTTTGTGCTCTCACTGACCTGGGTTCCACTTTCCCTGACCCAGTTCACGATTATGGACCAGTCGATGTCCTTTCTAGCATTCATCTTCCCTCTGTGTCAGATGGGAATGATGCCATGTCAAAGTATGTTCAAGAACCACCATCAGGGATGCATTTGCAATGTCCGGTACAGAGGCAACCTCTGTGGACATCTCATTTGAAGCTTTAGCTTCCCAGTTGCCATTGTGCCAGGAGGAGCAGAAAGCCAAGCTGTCTAACAGGAACTGCTGTCTTCTTGCAGAATTTACCAAATGTTTTCTCTGCAGCTCGCACACTGGCACCAGGAAGCTGAGAGGGTGCTAGGGGAGGATTCCATGTGGGTGAGGGCTTCTCCCAGCCTCTGAAGTCGGGAGCCACAATGCTGCCCCAAGGCCACTATGGTAAAGGTGGTTGGAAGCATCTTCTGCTGTGGGCTAACCCTTACTAGTGTGTATAGGCAACTGGAAGGAAAGGAGCCATTGCTTCAGAAAGCTTCCGAGATCCAGGGAAGATCTGTCTGAGCATCCCAGAGACAGTGGTGCCCAGTTAAAGTGCCAAATTACAAGGTATCACATTTTGTTTATTTATTATTTATTGGGTGGGTATACAGGCATGCTCATTAAAGAGCAACTTGGAGGGTTCAGTTTCTTCTTCTTCTTCTTCTTCTTCTTCTTCTTCTTCTTCTTCTTCTT
>NW_026596034.1:34387517-34421498 GCF_907164565.1 Psammomys obesus | reverse complement strand
TTCTTCTTCTTCTTCTTCTTCTTCTTCTTCTTCTTCTTCTTCTTCTTCTTCTTCTTTTACTATGTGAATTTCAGGGCTCTAATTCAAGTCAGTCCTCAGGCTTGGTAATGATTACCTTTACCTACTGAGCCATCTTCCCCATTCCCTGCCCCAGACTTTAGGGTTGTGTATAGGCAAAGACTCATCATGCCTCTGTACCATTAGCCTTTTGTATGAACATGAGAGGTGATGACAGCGTGGTGCCACCCCTGGGTGGCTAAAATCCTGCCCTGACTCCTAATACTGCACATCTGTCCCATCTCCTCCCTCACTAGGCTTTCACAGAGAATAGAGAAGCCAAAGTGAGGAATTTGGATGTCTCATTCCAGACAGGGTTTTTCTTTTTAAAAATTACATCCACATGCCACTGTGCAACTCGTTGGCAGGACACTAATTGCTCTCTTGTATGAATACATTTCCTATTTTTTAAAGCACCACAAACAAATGCTCTTTCAAACGTACATCCTTTGAAGCCACTGCTCCTGTCACCCAGCGGACACCAGGCAACCTCATTATCTGCTCTAACACCTGCTGCTGCTAGGTCCGGGACTGCTCTGTCTGGGTACCTGGTGGGCAGACTGAAGCTGCTCTCTCCCAAGGTCTTGGTAGAGCTCAGGATGCCAAGCTCAGATGACAAGTTTCCACCTTGTTTGCTGCCTTCCCCAACCAAGGAAGTCATTAGCAGGAACTTCTCGCTCCCTAATGTCTCTCAGGAGGGACACTGGGCAGGCCAAGACTTTCTGACAGCAATTAAATTCTTCTCTTACTCAGCAGGAAGCTTGAGGTCTTCTAGACTCAGGAAATCTCTGCCATGTACAGCAGGTCATTGGTAGAGAAGGAGAGGTCTGTTAGGATGGCCCATGACACAGGCTCAGACTGCTGAGTAGACAGACTTGGGTTTTCTTATATCCAGGCTCTTCTCCCGAAATGGGTCAAATGAGAATGGAAAGCCAGCTCACATCACCTACCAAACCATACTTTTGCCATAAAAATACCTGTTATGAAGACAGGTCTCTTTGCACTGTGTAAAAATACACTGGACTAGAGCCAGGGGACTCCTCTGCAATCACCTCCACTTCGAAAGAGGGGCAGAGGGCTTGATGGGTTCCTAGCATGTGTATTTTCTCTGTGTCCTCCCCCTACCCCTTCCCACTGGGTCAAAGGTTTCTGGGCCTGTCACTGCTTGGGTAAATGTGGCCCACCATTTCCCTACCTGAGTCTGGGCAGGGCAGTCACTCTAACTACAGTGTAAAACATTAGCAAGTTTATCTGGCTACAGACTCAACACTTGTCAATCATCTCCACTGGTGATGGCTTGGTTTCCAGTCACCTGGTGTATGGGGGTCTCTAATTTGGAAGTATAATAAAGGATAGGATTCATCAGCATTTAATTCAGCCCTATAGTTACAAGGATGAATGAAAGTCTTGCTTGGTGTCAGTTGCTTAGCCTAGGCTAGGATCATCCTCAACACAGCTTAAATCTCTACACCACACTAGTGTAACCCCACAGGAGGCAAAGACCCGCCATACCTCTATAGACACTGAGGCAGGATCCAGTGGGCCCCTCTGTGCCCTACATGAGAGCAGAAGAAAGGCCACTATGAGAGGCATCTTTATGCTTCTTCCATTCTGTGGGGGTGGATGTATTGGTTGTATAAGAACCATCTAACCTTCTGGGGTAGCCTGGGCCTTTAGTGAATGTGCCTTCTAGAAACCTGGTCAAGGGGGTTATAGTTAGCTTTTCATCACTATGGTTGACAGAAATGAATTAGGGAGAAGATTTAACCTAGTTCATGGTCTCACAGCTGTCAGTCTGTTGTTGGTGGGGAGGAGTGGCAGGACATCTCACCTCAGGATGGACAGGAAGCACAGCAGTGACAAGGGCATGTCCCCACTACCGTATTTTTTCCAGCTAAGTCACATTTCTTCTTTCACAACTTCTCAGCAATGCCATCGTATTATGAATCCACCAAGGGATCAGCCATTACTCAGGTCAGAAAACTCACAACGCAATCTTCTCTGGAACTCCAGAATCATGCCTTACCAATCTCCTAGTGATTCCTGAACCAAACAATTAACACGATCAGCCATCTTAGGGAATTTCACCTCTGTTTGGAGCACGTCTGTGACGTACTGCCAGCAACACCAGCACCACGCACTAAATACTTGCAGCAGCATTAAGCTTACAGTCCAGCCCCCACCACTATGGGGTGTCTAATGGAAGGACTGGGGAAACTGAGTCAAGCTTACCACACTGAAGTCTCAGAACAAAACTCACAGAAGTTCCTGAAATGAGTCTTGTAAAGCTCAAGGTTGCCCTTATAGACACTTGCTAAGATTCTCCAGGAACATGGCCCAGGTCTTTCCTCAGCAGCATGGGAAAGTAGATACAGCAGAGGTTATTTTTTTGGGAAGGGGGTCAAGTCCAGCTCTTCAGTGACATCCTTATGACTCTGGCAAAGCAGGGTACCCCTTGGGTATTATATAAATATAAATATAAATAAATAAATAAATATATATAATATATATAATATATATAATATATATATAATATATATATATATATATATATATATATATATATTTTACCAAACTCCAAATCCTAACAGATGGGTTATTTTTAGCTTTTTGGAACTTCCTTTGAGTCCTGAGGACATTATATTACTATCTATCTGGAGACATGAGAGAGAGAGAGACAGAGGGAGAGATTTAAAAGGGTGGTTGTCTGGTGCTAAGGGGACATACCCTCTCATACATAGAGATGGTCAAACACAAGATATAACAAGACAAGGATAGAGAAGTCTTCTAATTCATGCCTGTCCCAGATGCCAGAGCTCAAGGAGACAGGAAACTGGAGTTTAGATGCTAAGGGCTCTTCTGTGGGAAACAATTCAGAAGACACTGGAGAGAATACAGCAAATGGAGTTGAATTCCACTTCCCAGTTTAGACATCCATAAATAGAGATGCCACTCACCGAATCTCACAGTCATTTCTATATCTGTTCTTTGCAAAGGTCAAATCAAATGATTCCTCGTGCCTCTCTTGAAAATGCAGACACATGCAACTTGGTCTGCTCACCACCTGCTGGGATCTGGTGGGGATGGGGGTGGAGGGTGGGATAGGGAGGCAAGCAGCCAGTGAGTTCATGACCATCACATCCAGCCACACAAATCTGCTGGCAGTCTATGCCACTTAGAGACTCTGGGGTGATTGATGTGGTGATCTCACAGACACCCTCTCCTCATGTATGAAGTGCTCATATCCTCATATCCCGGCACAGGCCCCATGCCTGGTATGACTCCTACTGTCTTGCCAATAAATCAACTGGGTAGTGTTGAAACCAGTGTACGCTCATAGCTATGCCCTCCTCCCTATTACATTCCATCCATCATTCCATCCATCCATCCATCCATCCATCCATCCACCTGCAACCACCCACCCATCTATCCACCCATCCATCAATCCACCCACCCATCCATCCATCCATCCATCCATCCATCCATCCATCCCCAACCCACCTACTACCTACCCACCCATCCATCCTGCTGAGTGTGTGTGCCTATACACGGAGATATAGGAGGTCAGAGGACAACTTTCGGGAATCAGTTTGCTCTTTCTACCGGCGGGGGGGGGGGCAGTAGAACAAACTCATGCTGTCAGGGCTGGGCCAACCTCCCTTACCCTCTGCCATCCTCCCTGTTCCTAGCTGATTCCTCTTGTGCTGTGATTTATCTCTCTGCTAACTCAAGAGCAAGCCCTCTGCCCACAGCTGCCTCAGACCCAGATGGCTACAGAAACAGGGATCACCGGAGGCTCAGTGACCTGGAGGAAGGCCACCTGGTCCACTTCTTTGTTTGTTTGCCTGCCTGGTTGTTTATTTAGTAACCTAATATTTATTTTATTATTTTTGAAATTTTCACACTTGACTATTGTAGTTACACCATTTCAGCCTTATGTTCACCTCCTTCTACTATTTCCATGTCTCTTCCACTCCTTCTCAACTTCATGGCCTCTTCTCTTCTTTAATTATTATTGTCTCTCCCCCCTCCCCCACAACCAGTGAGTCTACATAGTGTTGGTCCTATGAGCTAGTGTCTCAATATATGGCCAGACAACTACACCCATGAAGTCTTAGCTGTGTGTACCTAAAGGAAACCTGCAGGATGATAGCAGGAGATAACATCCAAGTGTGGATGAGGGAATCTCACAAAACCCCGCTTTTAGATGAAGAGCTTCAGGCAATGAACAGGTGCCGAGAGAGGGGGAATCAGTCTTCTTCAGAAACCTGCTCACTGATAGGTTATCCAGTCTTAAGCGGTCATCCCTAAACACATGGACTGTTAGCGCTCCCATCCTTATGATGGTGATAACCGAAGGCCGCAGCTAGACCAGAACAAACACTTCACTCAAGCTTCGCTGCATTTTGCTTTCCTGTGTGGAAAGCTGGATCACAACCTGCTTCCTCTGGGAGTTGAATACTGGTGACTGACTTTGATCAAACAGGGAAACACCCATGGGCTAGGGAGGTGAGATGTCATGCGTTCAAATTTTAGTGACCTTGACTGCAGACAGAATCTCTTGAATACTGTCTGGAAGCAGCACCTGTCAATAAAAGTCTGATGGCCTATCAGCTGAGGCAGGAAACAGGAGGTGGGAGTTCCGGTAGAGAGGTAGAGAGAAATGCATTCTGGGATAGACTCAGAGGGGCGCTTCGCCCCAGACTCTTAGAAAGGTGGGCACGTGAAACGAGGAGATGTAAGTAGCCATGTGATACACATAGAATAGAATAAATTGGCAGGATAAGTTATGAGCTAGTCAGGGAACGAGCAAAGGGTGCCCCTTTCTGTCTTTAGGTAATTCTGGAAAACACGTAGTTTTCTCCTCACCCCAACCTGGGAGGCCTGTTGAGTCTAAGGATGTGGGACTATGCACATGTCCCCACTTCCTGCTCCCAGCCCATGGTGCTGCTGGCAATTCCACCAGCTTCAAAATGCCGCTCAGAGAACTAGTCATCACTGTGGGGTCTGCCCTGACAGAAACAGTTCTTCTCAGATGGCCTCACCCCCGATTTTGACATACCTTAAAGCTGATAAGCTAAAAAGTATTAAAAACATTTTCAACGGTCATTTTAACCATCTAAGTTCGTATGTAGTATTCACAATGCTGCCCACAGGTCCAGCACTGTCCATTTAATTATTCTTAGGTTGAACTCATTGTTTTAATTATTGCAATCTGATGTTGAGTCAAGATTTAATTACCCAAAGTTAATCTATTTCTTAATAATGAGGGAAATGGACTTTGCTGTCAAAAGAATGAAGGCAGACACACCATCCATGGCTTCCCTTCTCTCCAGATAACTGCTCTTCAGGGGGCAATAAATAACTGTGATTCAGTACATGGAGTAGCCCTCAGCTACAGACATGTGAAGATAAGTGAGAATCAATATGTGAAGCCAGGCGCTTTTCAGCCATCTTGACCAGTGATCATTAAGGTCAGTGTCTGCCAGCTATGGCCTGTGGGTCAAAGCCAACCCACTGTCTAGTTTGTGATTGCTCACAAGCTGAAAATACACACCTTTGCATTCTGAAATGGTCCCATTAATCATGAAAGTACTGTGTGGGAGCTTTACCAACCATTTTTCATATTTTTGAAAAGTTTAAAATATTTATTTTTATTACTTTTAATTATGTGTATGTGGGTAGATGAACTTGAGTACAGGTGCCCATGGAAGATGGAGGAATCAGAATTCTCTGGAGCTGGAGTTATATGCGGTTGTGAGCTATCCAGTGTGGGTGCTGAGAATTGAACCTGGGTCTCCGGCAAGAGCAGCACATGTTCCTAACCACTGAGCCTCCAGGTTTCTCATAAGTCGTTAAGTCCAGAGAGATTTATTGTCTGGGTGTTAATGAAAGAGTTTGTTCATCTCGGACCTGACAGAAGGTCTAAAACTCGCAGCCCCACTGGCTGTTGGACACGACACCATGGCCCCAGGTATCCTGAAGGAGTCTAAAATTAAAGCAGCTGACTGAGTCACAGCACCTGAGGAAAGTGTCAGTGGGGAGGGGGCCCCCGACCTCAGGTACTTGGAGAATTGTGTATAGAATTCTGGGTGTTACTAGTTCATGGTAATCTGAGGTGGCGGCTTTTGTCACCGTTTCCCAAACTGCTTTATGGTGGTAACCGACCACAGCTTTGCAGCAATCCTTGTCTAGGCAGAGACCACACTCACTAATGGCAAGTCTGAAGTAGTTGCACTCAGTCTCCCAGGCAGCTTGTCTTGAGCTGTCTGGCTTGTCACTCTAGCAGGGGCACAGTTTTGTCCCATTTCTCTTTACCACTTTAGACCAGAAGGCAGCCAGAACCGTGTGCTAAATCAGAGGCCACTCTTCCAGACTGGACCATTAACGGGAGGGAGTTCATAAGGCTGTCGTTTATGTTCAGTAAGTGGAAGATCTGTTCATGAAGAAAATATGCAGTAACACATAATCAGTTCTTGGCTGATATGAGAAAGGGAGAAAAAACCCTCTCAAAGAGATTATTTCTTCATTAATGTTTTTTTAGGCAACTCCACATAAAATGAGATGAATAGGTCTAAGATGACAGAAGAGGCCTCCGGGCTCACCACCACCCTACAGCTGAAGCTCTTTCTACTGTACGAAGACCAAAAAGAAAACAAAATGGAGTGTAGAGAAAATTCTGAGAATCAAAACATTTGTCAAAGGCCCGAAGATGAAGCTCTCTTAATGGCAATCTTGTGTCTTCATTCAACATACGCCACGTTGACTGCTGACTACTTAGTGCTCTAAGACACGCAGGAGCAGGAGAAGGAGACTCAAAATAGGCTGCTTATTAGGAGAAAACTAGCTGCAGACTTCAGATTTGAAGCTGAGTCCCCATCATTCTCCTTGCTTAGTGGGGGGACTGAGCATCCATTTGGTAGTCACGGAACACCCCATGTCTTTCTTTCTCCATGGTGCCTCTTCGCTGGCCTTCATCATCTCTCCATTCTGGTAAGGAGCCATCCCTCCAAGTCTAACCCGGCAAACACCATGATGGACAGGGCTGGTAAATGACGTCTCGTAGCTTCCCATTTGCAGCTGGAAGATATCCTCAGAAAGGCATCAGAAGCCCTCTGAGCTCCTGTGCCAGCTTCCTATCTTGTGTGGTATCTCCGTGCCACACCTTCACCCTTCCCCTTCCCCAGATTTTCTCAGCTGCTCTCCCCACTTCCAGGCTCTAGCTGCTGCTCCTCTACTTGGCTCAGCACCAGAAGTGTCATTCTCTGTGTTTGCTTCCACACTGCTGCATCCCTGCCAGGGAGTCCACCCGGGCCTCCACATGCTGCAAGTTCAGCATCTGTTTGACGGTGCTGGCTAATCTCATTAACATTGGTCTCCCAGCTTTGGGAACTTGGTGACTTTGGGTTTTCACAGAACATAAAGAGTCTGCCATATTCCCTGTTGCACAGGCAGGGTCTAGGCTGACTTCTTATGGATCATGGGAAGTCTGTCGGCTTCCTGCATCTCTACTCTCACTGTCAGTCACAGAAGTAACTTATCTCAACTCGTATTTATGGAGTGCTTTGGGACAAGTCAGGCATCAGGACGATGCTTATCTCTCTCAGTCTTCCCCGTCAGCCTCTGAACAAAAGGATGGTGGATGTCCTCAGTGTGGCAGATTAAGAAACAGGCTCAGGGAAGCTGACTGAGTTAATGGTCTCAGGGAAAAAAAAAAAAAGAGACAAACCAGTTCTAACCATTCTATAAGTCTGACTGGTTAGAGTTCCTGTGGCTGGGAAGCGCAGGGATGTCACAGGATAGGAACAAAGTTATTTTGGGCCATCATTATCCCCTTTAATAGTCATTACTGCCCAGCACTGTGAGTGACCTAATATCCTGTGACTCTGGTAAATCCACAGAAATGAAGCTCAAGAATGTCACCCGAGACCTATAGCAGAGACGTCCCTACTTTTCTGTGAGCTGCCTACTTGGTGTTTCTAGAAATGTATTTGAAAAGTACCTTGATTCATAACTTTATTTACTGTAGGAACTTTATAAAACCGTCACCACGTTGGAACATGGTATTTGGGGTAACTTGAATCTGTGTTCCTTGGCCACGGCCACTCTTGCTTGTCTCTAGAATAAACCCTCTGTTATTCCCTTTGACACGAGAGCTATGTTTTTATGTCGACATAAAACCTGGAGTGTGAAGACAGTATCTTGCCTGTGGCTCCTGCTTCTCTGATCAGACTCCAGTTGAGCTAAGGTCATGCTGGGCAGCTAGACAGAACTGTAGCTTTAACTCAGCCAACACGCAGCTGTGGAGAAGCAGTGGGCGTGATGAGGAGGCTGTTAGACACACTCAGGTCTCTGGAATTTGCTGAGAGGGAGAAAAGAGAGGATCGCACAGCCTAAGGTCCAGCTATCTCTTGGTTCTACCACACACGTCATCTGTGGGAGTCCAATGTTGCTACAACTCCATGTCAGACCCCAGAGCTTGGCATCCCGCCTCAAAAGCGTCCCGTCCCATTGTCTTTGCCTGCATGCAGAATGAGTGTAATCCCACCGGGCAATTCACCATCTGTGTTGCATTTGCAAGGATAATGTGTTATTTTAAAAATAATAAGACAATTTATTTACATCTGCTTTTTCTTCCTCTATTTGCTCAGCAGCAAGTGATAAAAAAAATGGAGAAAATTATCCAAACAAAAATATTTATGAGTAAATAGCTTATAGAGATGGTTCGGCTGTGACTATCTAATTCTGGTCCCGCCCATCAAAGCAAACAAAGACGGTGCTCCTGGCAGCATGATTGAATTGTATGCAATTATCACCAATCTTTTAAACATGATGGTAACGAGAAAAGTATTAGCATAGATTAGAACGGCCTCAAAACATTTATTTCCCTAAGAATATGACTACTGCTTCTAATTTTTAGTCTTGGAATAGAGGAGATGCTATCTCTTGTTTTTTTGTTTTTTCAGGCAGCTTGATCTGATATTATCTTTTTCACAATTTCCTTCATGTGTTTCTAGAATGCAGCTACAAGGCAACAAGATAACATGGGTCATTTTGACCAGGCACACAATTCTCTTTGCATTTCAGGGTTTGCATTCACTTTGCATAAAATATTTGCATAAAATAATTCAGTGGGGGTCTGGAGAAATGGCCTAGCAGTTAAAAGTGCCTGCTGCTCTGCCGGAGAACCATGGTTTGGTTCCTAACACCCATATCAGGTAACTCCAGCTCCGGGGAATCTGAGGTCCTCTGCTGTCCTTTCAGGAAACTGCACATATGTGGCACACACAGACACTTAAGACTCTCTCTCACATACAAACACACACAGAAATAAATATGAAAAGATATTTCCCTAGAATTCTCTGTTTTCATTTCTGACACATTCTAGAACTATCCAACTACCTCACAGCAGATAAATGCAAATAAAGCTAAAAATAAACTCTTCACCATGGGAGGAAAGAAGAGAAATCTCCTAATTTTCACATTTGGCCTAAAACTTCAGGCATTGAAGTTTTAGGGAATCCCTTAGCAGCTGAAAATAGAAAATCAAGACATTCCTGGCCCTATGGTCTGTTTTAGTATGTGCATATTTTATAGGCAGGCGATTACCTGCCTAGATTATCTGCAAGATGATGTATAATAAGGCTGGTAAGTTCAAACAAAGACAGGGAAGTGCTCGGCTTGAGCCCCTTGAGAAGACCAAGGGCCCTCTCCTCTGCAGAACAGGCTTGAGGCTCTCTTCTTAAGAGCCTCTTTCGGAAACTGTTTCTATTTAAAAAAAAAAAAAAATCCCTCACCATTAGGTGTTCTGAGTAATTACAAATTGTGGTCGTGTTCAGAAAAGCTGGCAGATTCCAGCTGATGAATTCCAGTCTAACAGCCAAGATGATCAGCTAAATAGACCATTTATCAACCTCAAGACCTTTATCTGATTTTATTTTGTGGTGTAGCCAGACATAGTTTAAAAACACAGATGGAGCCGTTTGAATGGAGCGGCTGAGTATGGCCATAGAAAAGAAGAAAGCAGTGCCCCAGATGAACTCAATTTCATTGAGTAGGATATATGGTCCTTCTTTCCTACAAACATTTCCCTGCATATTTGAGCTGGAGGCATAGATCCCCATAGGCCTGCCATTCACTATGCGGATCAATGGACTTGTTTCAGCTCTTGGTACCAGGCAAGATTAATTAGATTGTGGGATGATGGCACAGAGGTAGGACTAAGCTGACAACTTAAGTAAAATAATTTTGCCTGTTTACATAACCATGCAAGAATGAGGACCTGGTAGTATGTTCTGAGGTAATAAAAACTTAAGGAATACAGGTCATTTATATGTCTATTGTCCACTTACCCAGTCACCAACTCTCCATCCATTCATCCATCCATCTATCTATCACTACTTACCTACATAAGTGTACCTACTCATCCATCAATCCATCCATCTATCTATCCATCCCTCCAACCATCCATCCATATATTATCATCTATATATCCATCGCTACCTACCTTCATACATATATACATACATACATACTCATCTATCCATCCATCCACCCAACCACCCATCAATCCTTCCACTGAACAAATCCTGACTCTATTATACAATGAAGATATGTAGATGGGTCAGAGATCTAAAGGTCCTTGTTTTAGAAAGAATCATTTTGGTAGAATATCAGAGAAAGTATATGATCAAGCTTGTAATGGAAACTGCATCAGATACTCAAGGACAATCTGTGGTCTATTGAGTTTCCAATATGGACTAGTAATCAATGACCTCACAATTGTAACAGCTCTGCCCTCCCCATCATTGTTTCTGTCATGGGCTAGGCTCCTGAGGCTCCTCTTTTGTATGAAGAGCTGGAGATGTCAGGGAACAGGCAGACAGAATCCTCTTCTTCCTCAGAGCAGGAAGACATGGTCACCCGCTTCATTTAGACTTGTTGAGGTGCCCCAGGGAGTGAGGAGGAAGTAGAGAAGAAAGGGTGACAGGCCACATGCAGTGGATTAAAGGCCACCTCCTCACTGCTGTACCTCCCTGTCCTCATGACCTGCTCAGTGAGAAAGTCAACCGTGAGAACAGGGAGGACAAACAGGCAGTTCAAAGCCCTTGCTTAGTATGTGTCACCTTCTCCCAGATGCCATATCATCTGTCTCTCCCCAGAGCAAATGCTTCCTGCTGGGTCCTCCTAGGGAGGAAACAGACCACATGGAAAATCAACATGACATTGCTAACAACAGAGCTCAGAGGAACCAGAGGTTTGGAGTCCCGCCCCAGACAAGCTAGAGATGGGAGCAATGGGAGAGCTATTGCCCTCAGAGGAGTCCTGATTTGCCTACACTTGTCATTGCCAACACACAGAAATACACATGGACACACACACGTGGACACATGCATACGAGTGTGCACACTTAGATGCCGTGAGAGAAGTCAAGCTCAGTTTACACCGAGGTTCATAGGTCTCACATGAAAACATTTCTTTTCCTATTTTAGAATATTTTAAAAATTATTTTATGTTTACGGATATTTTGCTTGTAAGTATGTCTGTGGCACCCTGTGTGTCTGGTGCCTGAGGAGGTCGGAAGACTCTGGTAGAAATGCTGGAACTGATGTTCCTAGTGGTTGTGAGCCGCCGGGTAGGTGCTGGGAATTAAACCCACGTCTTTTACAAGAGCAGCCAGTTCTTTTAACTGCTGAGGCATCTCTTCAGAACCTCCTTTATTAAAAAAAAAAAGAAAAAAAGAACGAGTGTGGGTATGTATGTACACCCTCGTGTGTGTATATCTGTGAAGGCTGCAGGACAACTTTGGAAACCACATGTAATTCCTATGAGACAAACTCTGTCAGTGGCCTGAAGTTCACCAACTAGGCTAGATTTGCCGACAAGGCCCAGGAATCCTCCTGTCTCTGTCTCCCCAGGGCTGGTGTTACAAATATATACTACCCTATGCTGCTTTTTTTTTTTTCAAATGTGTGTTCTAGGGATCGAACCCTGGACCTCATGCTTTCCAGGTAAGCGCTTCGCCCACTGAGCTGCCCTCTCAGGCACCGAAGCAAGCGCTATGTTGAAGTCAGGCAAACATGGGCAGACTAGCAAGGCTTCTCAGCAGCTCTCTGGAAATAAGACTGACATGAAAGTCTACACTCTGGCTGAAGGGACCTGACACCCCCTTGTGAATCTTGGGAGAGTAGCCGAGCCCCGTGAGATTAAGATACTGCATGCCAGTGAATCTGAACACCAGGGCCAGTTCCTGTCCCTTTAAAGACACAGGGCTGGAGCTTCCCAGACTAAACAGCTGAGCACAACGCCCCAAGTGGCAGACATTTCCTTCCTACAGATTGCCTGGCCCAGCACTGAACTCTGGAAGCCCCCCCCACAGAAGTGACACTTGTCATTCATTGTCATTGATTTTCCAATTTCAGTGAAATTGAATTTCTCCTTTTTGGGGCTGTTTATGTATTATGGTTTGGAATACGTAATTCAGCTCTGTAACGACATACTTGTTGCCACTGGATAAGGGCCAGAAGGGGGTCAGGGCTTTGGATCCTCTGTGTGTCCCCCACATCAACTTTAGGAATGTTGGATATGGTCCTCTGCTCTATAAGTCCTTTCCCAGGATGCTTTGTTTTAAAGCATTTTTGCTTTAAAAGCATTTGCTGCTGAGCTGGCAGAATCACAGTATTTGGTGCTGCTGCCTGCCTGAGAAGAAATGCTAAGGACCTTTGGAGTGCTGTGTGTGTGACGTATGATGTGTGTGAGAGAGTGTGTGTATGTGTGTGTGTGTGTGTGTGTGTGTGTGTGTGTGATGTGTGATGTGTATGTGAATACAGGACTGATGGATGAACAGTAAGGACCACAATGGTAAGAGAAGACATAAAGCATCTTCAAGGAAAAAGGGAATAACAGCCTGGGTGAAGGTTCAGCAGGAAAAGCTCGTGCGTGCTGTATAAGCTTAGGCCCTGAGTTCCAATCCCTACAACCATGCAAAAGCCAGATGCGTTTTGGTACTTGTCTATAATCCCAGGGCTGGGAAAGCAGGGACAGGAGGATAGCGGGCCTCACTGGCCAGTCAGGCCTGGCTCAAACGGTGAGGCAAGCTCTGGCTCTGAGAGAGACCCCATCTCTAACGAAAGCAAGTAGTAGAGGAAGACACCGACATCTGATGTTGACCTCTGACCGCCTCACACTGTCCACGCATATGTGTGTACACCTACCTACGCACATGCTTGTACATGTACACATACATATACAATACAGTAGTCACAGAAAACAGGAAGGGTTTGGAAGAGAAGGGGAAATGAAGTCAAGGAAAGGACTCAAGATTTTCTACTTTCCTATTTGTTTTTAAGCCAGAAATAATTACACACTTTTGTTTTTTTAAGTGGCAACCACAATTTGACACAGGTTTCTCTTTTTCTCACCCTTCCAGTAATTTGCTGTTTTTCAGCCTGCAAGAGTAAATCTTGGGACCGGTTCAACGGAACTCACCTTTCTTCCTCCGTCGATAAACATGATTGGGACTGTCACAGCACTCAGTCTGCACCTGGCAGCGAAGACGCAAAGAGCCACAGACCACAGTCTTTAATTTCTAGGCCAACAGAACTCTCTGGAATGAGGTGATATTCCAGGCTGTCGCTGCACGTGGCTTCCATCAGCCACGTGTGACCACTAAGCCCCAGTAGGAGTGAGTATGACCTGGAAACCGCTTTTGACAGCTTCAGTGCAATTAATATAAGATTTAGACAACCATAAGATAAATCTAATTTTAACCAGTGATCTCTTATTGAATGGTACAGCCAGCAGAAGAGCGATGCTTTAATGAGGCAGGGAAAGAGGTACCCTGGCTCGGGATGGCGGGTGTGTGAGACCGCGGAATGAACTAGACTGAGGGGATGGGGTAGAGGTTTAGGGAGGGCTGATCTAATCCAGACTCTTACGAGACACAAGGAAAAGTAGAGAAAATGGAAGTGGGAAGACATCCTAAGCCCTGCATGGCTTTGTTGGGAAGGAAAGATAGATAACATGGAGCCTGGCAGTCACATGATGCCATCCAGGGCCAAGCCTAGATCCTGGTGTCTGAAACAAGGGCTGCATTACAGGATCAAACCTCAGGTAGAGGGAGGGTGAGGGATGGATGGGAGTCTGCAGCCAGCTTCTGTGAGCTACCGGCTAGACCTGGAACTCAGAAAAGGACATGGTGCGGGGGGGGGGGGGAGCGCATTTAAACTAAAATATAAGCAAGGACTAGGCACAGGCTCAGTTCAAATGGGTCAGCTGACACTGGCTTTATCTGATCACCACATCTCAGGAGACTAGTGGTGTGAATGGGAATTAGACCAAAGGCTTCCCGAATTTCACATTTTTTAGAAGAGCTTAAAATAGGAATTTAAAAAAAAATGAAGAAATATTAAATCGAAATGTTTTGTTAGGGCCACTAATTCTAAAACTTTAAAAACACAAAGCAAGCACAAAGCCAACATGGGGTCCAGTTGCAGCTCAGGGCATCTCTGCCTTACATGTGACCTGAAGGATGGGTGATTTCACAAAGAGCCTATTGGGGAAAGGCAAAGATGGCTGGGAGAGATAGGGGACAAGAGTGCTGCCTGGCTGTACAAGGAACAGCCTGGGTAAGCTTGGGGAGAGCTATGTTCCCCTCTTTTCCCCTCTGTCATGTGACCCTTCCTTCCCTTCTACAGGGTCTGGAACTCATGAGTCTGAGGAGTTGGTGGAGACTAGAAATACCCAGGGCCTCCCAGGCCCACAGAGGGCTTGCCAGGGTCACATCCCAGTTCATCCGCCCTTGAAGACTTGGCCACCTAGCCGTGTGTAAACATCTTGTTTCTGCCTTTGCAGTCTCGAGGGCCCTTGACTCCCACGTGTTTCCTTCTAGGGGAGCTGCGCTCCGTTCTCGTGAAGGAGAAAACGTAATCCTTTCAGCTCACCTCCCGGTCCAGCAGCACAGGTGACACCACGGTGACAATGTCTCCTTTCTCAGGATCGATGTAGAACATGTTGGGAGACGGCTTGTCAGGTGTCTGCTGACGGATATTGTACCGCAGGAGGGCATTGTCAGTGGCCGGGTCATCTGCATCAAACGCTGTCATCCGCATCACCGTGGTCCCTGGGGGGGGGGAGCAGGACCAAAGTGGGGAGATGGTTATCAAAAGGGCAGGATGGTCAGGGCCTCTCCCCCAAGGGCAATGGCAAGGGAATAGCCTGCCAATCACTCTCTGAATTAAAAAGACAAATCATTTCCCAAGCTCTGCTTTCCCTGCCTGCTCCATCACATTAAAGGACCCAAAATACAGAAAAGAAAGCTCCGTTGCTCGGCGGAGTGACAGCTTAATTTTTCCTTCTGCTGATGTGCGATTTATTTTTACGGGCTTCAATTCCATTTCGGAGGTGGCTCTGTGACAACAGCTTTCATTTAAAAAACTCTTATGGGATGCCTGCCTGTGCCTGGCACAGGTGCCGGGGAAATAGAAGAACAAAGGGGGTCAATATCAGGGCATCCCGAAGCGCAGAGAGACAGACGTAAAGAGGCAGACAGCATTAACAGGGCACAGAGGGGGCAAAGGGCAGCTTCCTCTAGCGCAGGCTCAGAAAAGGTTCCTGATGCAGACACTCATGGGGTGAGGAGGTCTGAGCAAGATGGAGGAGTAAGGACCTTCAAGGGAAAATTTACTCCAGGAAAGGAGACCATGAGGTGACTTAAATGAGCTCCTGCTAGGGTGGTGGCCATCCCCTCTCAGGCACTTCAGAGGCAGAGATGAGGGTAACATGGTGTGACCTTGTCGAGAGAAGGAAGAGACACACAGGACCTACTTGTATGAAGAAACACAGGCTGCTTGGTAATGGCTGGGGTTGGTAGTTTGTCAGCTTTTGTAAAGGTCTTGCTCACACACAAGCAACATGGAGGGGAAACCAGGATATTGAATTACAAGAATAACTGAGCTTCACTGAGTAAAACACAACATGACGGTGCAGGTACTATTTGTGCCTGTGCAGCAGCATGGAAGGCTTTCAACAAATGAGTCCCCCCACCCCCCGCCCCGCTGGTCAGGCTGGTTAAATCTGCAGACGGGGTGGGGGGTGGATTGTGGGGGGGGTGGTCATGAGGGAACCCCTAATCTTTCATGTTCTGGTTAGCCTCACAGATGATGGAATGACTCTGCAGCTCAAATTTAACTTTAAAAATGGTGTAATTGTGAACGCTGATAGCAGCACAGTCTAGAATCCAATCAGACAATATGGCCACTAGTCCTGATTTAGTGAGCACTGAGTTTGGCTCAGGGTGATGTGCCTAGCTAGAACTCTTAACGGAGGTGACGTAACTGGCAGGAGAGCTATAGTTTCCAGAGAGAAAGTATACACACACACACACACAAACACACACACACACACACACCTAGAAGCTTAAAGGAAACATTGAGTTTACTGAGTCACCCAGAATTCCTTTCTTTTAACTTATGTGCTCTTCCTATCATCAAAGCTACAACCCTGATTTCCTTCCCCCCAATTAATTAGAATCACATTTTTAACCATTAGGTCTGAGTGGTCAGGTTAACAAGGAAATTTAGTCACCCTAAAGGTTGGATGGAGGTGTTCATTGCCATTAGCTATGTGCTGCAAGGGGCGTCCACGACACATCTTGTTTCTTTGCCTTTGAAATGTTGTGGAGAAAATATAGGGTCCAATACAAGTAGGGAACATTCTTGGTAGAAGCAAACCCTGACCCAGGCCCCAGATGTTGGAAGACAGTGTAAATTATGCGTGGTATTACTCTCTAAGCCACACTGTGAATGAAATCAGTTTCCTACCCAGTGGTTCTGTGCGTTTACTCTCAGCCCATTGACCTGGTTCCTTCCTAACCTAGGGAGAGAGGGCCGCCCAAGACTCTCTGCAGAAGTCACGGGCGGATTTCAAGCCCAAGGTCTCATCTGGGAACATGTGAACTCCTGTGGCTGAAGGCAGAGAAGGAACCTTGCCCTCATCAATTCTACACCAAAATCTCAGGTTAAGTACACTTGACACGATGTGTCTCCCTTGGCCAGTGTCTGCTGAATGCCTAATTGATTGAAACTGTTCACTAATCTGCATTTAATTGAAGTCATAGCTGAAGGAGAAAAAGAAAGTAGAAAAACGAAGTCATCAAGGCCCAAGACTCAACATAAGCTTTTGGATGATCAGAGGAGGCGGGAGAGACTCAGGGTGAAGCACTGGGCTCCGGAAAGCTCATCTTCTTTTGTTCTCAAAGAGCTCATCAGCTGACAGAGGCAGGTTTACCCCTGAGATGGCCCCACAGGTACACAAAAAATGCCTTCACTTTAAAAAATTGCCGGGAAGTAAGACTGGTTTAAACCCCAGCCTTCGTCTTCACCCAGAGGTGGGTAGGTACTGGCTTTTCTTCCTAGTAAATTCCGTTTCTGATTCTACTCCATGCAACACAACAGAACAGAACTGTTGTGGTTTTACTGTGAAATGTCGCTTACTGGCTCATGGGCTCACAGCTGATGGCACTGTTTTGGGAGGTGGAGCCTTGTAGGAGGAAGAGGACTGTTGGTGATGAAACTTGATATATGAGTCCATCACAGTGGGGAACCACGAGCCAAGGTAAACCCCAGCCCTTTCAGTTGCTTCTGGTCAGATACTCATGACAATGAGAAAAGTGACTAATACAATGACCTTAGACAGACAGATAGACACACACACACACACACACACACACACACACACACACACACACACACTTTTATGTGTGAAGCCCTATGGATATATGTTTGAGTTCTGTGATGAGGCAATTCATCTTACACATCTGCTCAGATCCTCGCCCACCAGTGTGCAATCTGTTGAATCATGCGCTTGCTTGCCCTAGGCTTTGTTTGGATTCAGCTGACCAGAGCTGTAGTCCTGTCTGTAGAGGAGAGTGGCTGGCCTCCTGCTTAACTTTCCTTGGCAGTTTTCCTAACTATTTACCCATCACCAGCCTGCCTCAGTTTCTGGTTTTATATTCCTTCATGAACTGAGCCCAGTGGCCATAGACACACTCCAAGGCCAAAAGGTGCATCTGTGCCTATGTTCCCACTGTCTGTGGAGATACCTTGGCTTCAGTCCTGCCCTAGCTCATGTGTCCTGGCCTCTGAGAAGAATTTGCCCTTCCCCATCAGCCTGACAGCCTCCTGCCATGCTTGTCTTACACCATGTATGTTTCTGGGTGGCGGGAAAAGGATAATTACATGATAGACACACGTTGGGCCCTCTACACAATACTTCCCTATCTCCTCCTGTCATAATATTTGGAGTGTCAAAATAAGCAATAATCACCCTGTCACTCCTAGAGCCAGATGACCCAGCAGTAGCCCTCCAGACAAAAATGAAAGAATTGCAGGTTGGTGGCTGAGAGTCTCGAGTTAGCCAATCTTTTTTTTTTTTTTTTTTTTTTTTTTTTTGTGATAGAAGAATACAACTGCCAACCTGCCAGGCTGAGAACAATGGTAGTCACCCCATCTTGGGCAGGAGGCCCCTTCCTCTCCACTGTGGATTTCTGATGGAGCCATTCAAAGGCTGGTTTCTGGTGTCTTGCCCATGGAATGAGAACATCTGAAGCTCGTTTTCCTGTGACTGTGAGTCTACAAGCCCTTGCCAGCAATGGACTCTTTCCAGCTGGCCTTTTTCCTTTTACTCTTTTATTTATTGTTTGGCAATCTCATCCATGTGTACATGGGCCCCATGTATGCCTAGACTCTCCCTCATTATCCGTGGATAACTCCTAGCACCCTTCTCCCCATCATATTCTCTCCCCTTTCCTGGTGAGGACAACAGTGCTGCCTGCTGGCTCTTGACAGATCTTGTCGGGCTGTTCTTGTGCTGGTCATTGTAACTGCAGTGAGTTCCCACTGCAACCACGTCGTATCCTGAAGATGGAATATCAGAGCACTCCCACCATCTCTGGCTCTTACCCACTTTTTCCATGATGTTCCTAGAGCCTTGGGGAGGGAGGTTGATAGAGATGTCCCCCTGAAGGCTGAGCACTCAACACTCACTTATTCTCAGCACGTTCATGAAAGTGTTTCGGACTCTGTTCCAAAACATTGCCCTGTGTTTGGCCGCCAAGGGTCAGCCTCCTCCTTAGAAAATCGTCATTCCTACAAGTGAATTATATACCACAGATGTTTAGGCCTGTGCACTGTATTTCCGGCAGTGTGGTGAGGGCAGCTGCAGGCCTTACTGGGGGAGGTGCAACATTAAGACATATGAACAGGGCCAGGAGATGTCACCAATGAAGTCCTTGCGTATGTTATGAAACAGGAATACATTCAAACATATCACACACTACATAGACACACAGAAAGAAACACATCGAGGAAGAGAGAAAGAGAGAGAGAGAGAGATTCACAGGAGAAACCCCACTTTCCTGGGCTGACACGGTTCACTCACTATCAGACATTGAAGGTTGAGGCCATCTTGTACCAGCCAGCCTCCAGCTCAGATCAGCCTAGGCAGGGAAGTCTCAGGTGAGCAGAGATGAAGAGCCACCCAACTGAGCCCTTCCCAGCTTGCAAGTCATGAGCAAATACATGGCTGCTGTCTTGAGGCATGGAGTTCAAGTGTGGCAAGAGACAGCTGGTAAAGGCACATAAATTAATGACTCAGTACACACAAGTCAGGAAATGATACATAATTCAACAGAGACTTTAGTGTCAATGTGGGACTTTTCCATTTTAAATAGATAACTCAGCAGGTTTAAGAGACTAAAAATACAAAGAAACAGGTGCAGAAAAGAAAAAATAAATGCTGAGAACAAACTGCAACATACTTGCCAAGGGTCAGCTTTTCACAGTTGGGTTTTGGGAGCCACCAATGACGCCACCACCAAAGCCAAGCTAAGCAAATCCATGTGTTGGTGCTGGCTGTTTCGGTTGCTAGGTGCACTTGGACTTTCATTTCCAGAACAAGACAAAATTAATCTCCCACGGAGTCTACCCTCTGCTTGCCGATCTGTGTTGACTAAGTAGAGCCAACCAAGAGCACACGCCGCTCTTCAACATGAGCGTGCCTTCAATTTCGAGGCAGTTGCTAACTCCATTTAATTGCAGCCCCTAAGTGTCTCCGGGGCGGCTTCGATTACCACGGACTTGATTTGAAATGCAATAGACTTTGCCTCTCCAATTTTCTCTCCTTCCCTGGAGCTAGTTGGTTTTTTAAGTACAAATTGGCAGTCAAATATGTAATAAGTTATGACAAGTTGCGCAATGGCTGTCTCCCACCGGCTTCCAAAGCTTGTTTATTTTGATGTGAATAAAGGAGTGGTAGCGACAGACACACCTAAAGATTGTCTGTGCCTTTTTTATCTAGGGAGCCACTTTTTAATTAAGCCGGGGTGGGCCAGGCTTCAGGAAAAAAATAATTGTTTCTGGGATCGGAAGTAACAAACAGTTCAAACTGAGATCCCGTCTATCAGCAGGCACTCTGTTGCTGTCCAGCTGGGATCATGCGTGTGCACCTGTGTGTGCTTGCATGCATGTGTATGTGTGTATGTGTATGTGTGTGTGCATGTTGGTGTATATGGGTGTCTGTATGTGCATGCATGTATATCTGTGTGCATGCATGGGAGTGTGTGTGTGCAATATGCATCTGTGTATATATGTACTGTGGGCATGTGTTTGTGCGCATGTAAACAGACAAGTGTGTATCTGTGCATGTGTGTGAGCACGTGTGTGTGCTTCATATGCATGTGCGGGTGCCTGTGCTTCTACAGGAGACAGAGAGACAGAGGACAGGTCTGGTTCCTTAGGACCCATCCATCTTATTATTTTAAGCGGGGACAGGGTCTCCCACTGACCTGGGCTCCCCCATTCCCTGCAATCTTTCCCGCTGGCGCTGTCTCCTGGCACTAGGTTTAAAGCACGCACCGCCATGCTGTGCTGTTTAAAACCGGAGTGCTGGGGACCAGACTCAGGCCCTGTGCTTGTGAGGCGGGCACTGTCCCAAGTCTGCCGTGCAACTCGCTCCTTTCTCTTGAAGGTGATATTTTTCTCAAACCTATTAAAGCATTTTCTCTATTTTTGCCAGCAGTCCAAATGAAGGACAGAGGGGTGCTCCATGCTGGATTATTTGACCATGCCTGAAACGCCCTAAAGAAGCAAGTGTGAGTGGAGACACAATCCCTAATTGTCCACCCCAATAAAGAAAAATCTGAATATCAGGGCAGCACGAAGCAGCTACAGTTCTCAGATATGAAGATGCAGCTCCATAACACCACAGCACTACCAAAAGATGCTTCATCTGTGCTGGCCCTTCATCTGTGCTGTAAAGTTGAAAGGGCTTTACAAAGCGAGTCTGGACTTCCTTAGTTCAGTGTGATTTTACCACTGGGGGGCATTTGGCAATGTCTGCAGACGATTTTGCTCGTCACAAGATGAGACATTGGCACCCGGTTGGCAGAGGCTCGGGATGCTGTCATCAAGGGAGCAGAAGAATTCTCAAGACAGACCAGCAAGGCCTTAGTACTAACAGAATTGGAATAGGAATCAATAGAAAGTGAGAGAGAGAGAGAGAGAGAAAGGGAACCGTTTTAAGACCATCTCTCTTCTAACTGTAAGATGCTTCTTAAACGTTTATTTTTATGTGGATGTGTGTCTCTGTGTATATGTATGCTGTATACATAGGGGTGACTGGGTAGGCCAGACCCTCTGGGGCACTTGGAACCAAGCCCAGGTCTTCTGCAAGAGGGTGCTCTTCACTTACTGAGTCAGCTATCTCTCCATCTTGAATGTTTTATTATATTTATTTGCGTGCATGTGTGTGCATGATCTGTAACAGTACAGCGCAGGTACTGTAGTTTGCACATGGAGGTCAGAGGGCAACTCCGTGGACTCTTCCTTTGACCTTCCTGTGGGTTCCAGGGACTGAACTCAGGCACCTTACACTCCGAGTCATCTCTGAAGCTCAATCACATCTTAAGGTAGCAATGAATGTTGGGTAGGGATGGTAAGTAGAGATGGCTCCTGTCTTTTAGTGATTTATTGTGAACAAGATGCGACACCCCCTTATCTCTCTTAATGGCAGAGATCAGCACTGGTGCCTCTTTAAAACCAACTTCAGGAGGCTGAGCGTCACCCCACCAACCCAGACTGCACAGGCTTAGCCCAGAGGAGTGGTTTCTCACTCAACCTCAGCCCACTGAAGGCGTGTCCTGTTAAAGAACAGGCCCGGAACCTTGCACTTAAGGTGGGGCTGGGGTGGTTACCATAGTGACAAGACGCTAAGGTGTTAGGATGCTGCAATTCAGTCCATCTAAGACTCTGGTTCCGTGGGAAGAAAGGAAGGTACTTTGCTGAGAGAAATGATGTTGCTGATTTTGCAAACGAATTCTTGAACTGGATAAGTAAATACACACTGGCTACCACGGTGCTGCCGCAAAGCTGTCAGTTTATGGCTTGGAAGTCAGCTGTGATTGATGCAAGCTATGAAAGAATTTATAAAATAACAGTGAATTAGAAGAAGGCACATTTCCAGTCTAGGGAAATGGATCTTTTATGAAGAATAAAACTTGATGAAGTAGCTCCATCAGGACCACACAAATCTGAAATTAAACATGCTGAGACTGAAAGCGGAGGGGGTGTATTCTGGACCCTTTGGGCTCAGCTCCTGGAAAAGGGCAACATCTTCTCCTTGGCCCTCCATGTCATGTGGAGTCATTTCCACTCACCATGATTCATTTCTGTGCACTGTGAATGTCACTTTGGAAAACTGCTTTCCTTCGTCCAGGCCATCAAGATGCTATTCAGTGACTAACACAGACATATAGAACGTAATGCACATTTGATTAATGTATTTGGTTCACCTTTGTTCCCCACTGAATGGAACAGGGTCAGGTACACAGTAGGTGTTCAATAAAGGCTGAGTTAAGGGCAGAAGGAGAGCTCCATTAGTTTGTGGTATTCGTGGATCTCATTTCATTTGGGGTTTTGAATGACCTTCAGCTCCTCTACCTTCTGAGACTTCTGTTAGCTTAGATAAATGCTCGTCTCTTGGAAACAATATGGCAGGGGACAGACTGATGGGGCTGCTCCCCACTGCAGAGGGCTGACAGACACCTGATACAAGCTGATGACCTCTGTTCCTTGTCCCTGAAACCATGAGTGCCTGCACCTGAGGCTTGTTCCAGTTTGGTTCTCAAGCTTAGTCTAGTCACTGAGCCAAAGAGGGCTCAGTGGTCCCCCCTACCCATCCTCTGTGGAAGAAGAGACTGGCTTTTTATCACGAGCAACCATGGGGCACCATCTCATGCCAACACTCACCAGCTTCCCGGCACACCGGGCATGGACAGCAGGGTTGAGGAAGTGTCCACAGGCTGAGGGTCCTGGGTTATGGTCTCTGCTCTGACACATAATTGCTGGACGGTCTTGGACAACCCTGAGCCTGAGTTTTTCTTTTTATGATAATTAGGCCACAGTGTGCGTTAAGTTACTTCATGCCCGAATTAATAATTATCAGCCAAGACGTCCATTCTCAGGAAATATCATTGCCATCGAAAGAGGGGAGGGGTGGAGCTGGAGAGACAGCTAGTGGGGAAGAGCACTTGCTGCCCCTCCGGACAACCTGAACTCAGTTCCAGCATCCACACCGGGTAGCTTACAACTGCCTGGGACTCCAGCTCTAGGGGATCAGGGTCCATGCCCCTCCTTTTCTAGCTTCTGCAGCTACCACCCCCTCCCGCCCCTCCCAGCCCACCCTATCCCCTCCTGCCACATGCACACATATCAAAACCAACAAATGTGGGAGGGATGTAGGTCAGTAGGCTCTGTGTTTGGTGAAGTGGCAGAAAACATGTCTTGGATGAAAACAGTGTCCCTGAGAAATGAGAAATGGTTCTGACTTTGAGAGCTAACTTTAGGCTGAATAAAGGGAGGCAGACCTTGGTCAGTCTTGCCTTATTACCCACACTCAGTATTTTCTACATCTTAAGTTTCTCAAGTGGATGGTGCCCTGTTATGGCTCTTTGACTCTAGGGCAGTCCCTCCTGACCAAGTGTGTAGTGCAGGCATTCTGCTGGGTTCACGGGCTCCGCCCTGCTCGCTATGGGTGCTTGCTTTGAGGCTACCCTGCCCTGGACTGCGTACATAGAAGAACAGAGCTGTCATGCACTCCTGCTCATGTTCTGCTAGAAGAGGTGATGGTGCTTAAGCACAGAATCATAGCAAGTGTGATATGTGCACTAAACAACAGTCCCCACACCTGCCACCTGCAAGGGGTCGCTGAAGACGCTTGTATGGTAGGGTGACATGCGCCTGTGACACTTTCTGAATGTGTTTAGCGATTCCCAGTTGAGATACAGGGTGGGATGAGCATCACCTCCTTTCCCTTACATTAGGGCTTTGAAAGGCCTGCTCACTCCCAGGGTATTCCATTATCACTTAGACCTAAGCTGTAGAAACATTTGCTTTTCCAACAGAAGGGCTTGCCCATTTGCTGAGTGCAAAGAGGCAGCAAGACCTGACAAATAGCTTCCTTGGCTCTCTCTAAAGTCCACCCCCCTTCCCCAGCTAGAAGACAGGCACACTAAAGAGTTTTAAGAGCTGGGAACTTTGAGCTCCAATTTACAAGTCAAATTGAAAAAGCACAGTGGCTTTGAAAAGCCCTGGGCACTCAGCAGTCAATACTGCGTTCTTTACTCTGGAACTTGCTGTTGAGTTCTACCAGACAAGACCTAGCATAGCTGAAAAGCCCCACTTCAGCAGGGAAGTATAGCTGTAGAGCTATGAGATCACCAGTTTTACACAACTCCTCTTACCCAACAGCTGGCACAAGCAGAGGCTGGTAGAACCCTCTCCCCTGTTGGCAAGGGAGGAAGAGTCAGCCAGCCTCCAAAGAGACCTTGAGACTAAACACTGGGTTTCAATGCACAGGCAGTTAAATAGTTAAATCAAGGCTGGAAAGAGGGAGAGGTGGAAGGTAGCAGCCTGTGAAAGATAAAAATCTAAATCCAGGAAGTGACTAGTGAGAAGTTGTTGTACTATGGAAAGTAACCAGGTTCCTGGCTTTCCTAGGAAGCTAATGGCTAAATAAATACAGCTCCTGGGGCTGCCAAAACAGAGCACCACAACCTGGGGCAGAGGGCTGGGGGTTCAGAACCATGGAATCGTACTCATTTCTGCCTCTGGAAGTTCAAATCCAGCCTTAAGGGGTTGGGCAGGGCTGGGATCCTGCAGAAGGTTCTAGAGCCGGGTTTCCTCGTTGCTTTCAGCCTGGCATGACTGTGATCTTGGGGGCCAGGCTTCTCTGCCTATGCTGTTTCCTGGTCTCTGCCTTTCTGGGAGTCTGTGTTCTTTCCTTTCACCTCTTCCCAAGATCCCTGAGACAGCATTTGGGGTCCACTTAGAGGATCCAGGGTGTTTTCATCTCAAGACCATTAGCTTTACCACTCCTGAAAAGGCTCTTCCAAAGGCCACATTTACACTGTGCAGGGGCTGGAATGTGCCCTAGTTTGTGAGCGACACTCACCTCAGCACCCTGACTACCCACCATGCTGATGGCCGAGCGCCCTGACACCCAGCACCCTGACACCCAGCACCCTGACACCCAGCACCCTTGCTGCCAACCATACTGACTGCCCATCACCCTGACTGCCAACCACCCTACCACCAGGAAGTGAAAAGTGCTTGGGGCCCCTGCAAGCAGCAGGAACTAGAGGTCCCCCAAAACAGTAAACACAAATGCTCAGTGTGCAGCAAATGTGCTGATGCCTGCTTTCCTGAAAATGGGCACAAGGAAGGATGGCCCTGAAGGCCATGGTCCTGTCCTAGGGATTGGCTAATGTTGTGCCTGCTTTCCAGGCTCAATTCTAACACACTCGGGACAGCCAGCTCCTAGATCTCACGGGCTCTGTTAGCACTGCCCAAGCTAGGCTATCTTTTCAGAAGCCCAGTGAAACTATTCTCTCTCTCTCTATCTCTCTCTGTCTTTCTGTCTCTCTCTCTCTCTTTGTGTCTAAAGAAGGAAAACATGAGGGGTAGATTTGGGTTTTCTTTGAACCACAAAACTTTTGAGCACAAAGAGAGTTTGGGAGCGCAGGAGGAGCCTGCCATAGAAGGTTTTCTGTCAATGCCAGCTCTTCCTGATGACAGCTTTTGCTTGTGGTGACAGGGATGGGCTAGAAACCCATTGTGCTGTGGGGCAGGTCCCAGAACACTGCACTAGCCTTTGCTTAGCCATGCTTTGGTCAACAAGCACACGGGCTCCTGTTTTTGCCCCCTAGCAAAGCCCAGGTGCACAGATGACAATTCCTTGTGTTTTCCTGGGATGGGCTCCCCATCTTTCACTGTGATAGATAATGGCAAATCCAGCTTCTAAGTTGTTCCAATTTATAATCCCAACAGTCATCACTGAGGGTCACTGTTTTCCTGTGTCATAGCTGATACATGGTATTTCTAGGCTTAATATCTAGCAACTAGCTAGACCAAAAAAATGATGTGCAATTGTATATAAATGCCACTTGGACTTTGCTGGTTGGTGGGCTGGAGAGCTCTTTCTGCACTGATTGGTCATATGTAGTTTATTTTGTCAACAGGTCTTTTAAATGGAATTCATTTGCTTTTCTGATTAAGTCCAGAGGTTCTTTTTATAAGGGGATGACTAGTCCTTTATCAATAAATGTGCTGGGAATATCAGCTCTAAGAAAGTGCCTT
The DNA here is from genome assembly GCF_907164565.1 of Psammomys obesus. Taxonomy (NCBI): domain Eukaryota; kingdom Metazoa; phylum Chordata; class Mammalia; order Rodentia; family Muridae; genus Psammomys; species Psammomys obesus. Next base: position 34,394,751 of record NW_026596034.1, on the reverse strand, counting down.
GAATTTCCATCCTTAACAAATACTATCTGTCCTGGATTCATTTCTGTTGTTGGGATTAAAACGCTCTGTCTGAAAGCAACTCAGAGGAGGAAAGGTTTGCAGTTCCAGGTTACAGTCCCTCACTGAGGGGACAGCAAGGCAAGATCTCAAGCAGCCAGTCACCTCACCTCCACAGTCTAGGACAGAGAGAAAAGAAAGCAGCCATGCTGCCTGCTGGCTTAGTGTTCAGCTGGCTTTCTTCCCTCTTGCACAGTTCAGGCCCCACCCCATGAAAGGATGTCACCCACAATTATGGTGAGTGTTCCCACCAAGTCACACAATCAAGACCACCCCCCTCAGACATGCCCTCAGGCCAATCTCAGGCCAGGTGATTCTAGGCTGTAGCAAGTTGACCATTCAAACAAACAAACAAACAAACAAAACAGTGCAGTGTCTTTATTTATTCACTTCATTGCTAAGACTTCACGGATGAACTTGTATCAGTACATCAGGTTAAAATCTGTATGCTATGTCCTGGCATCGGCTCCCCACCAGTTGACAAGTGACAATACTGGAAATGACAATGCTCCTGGTCCATTTTCACGTTAGCTCATTCTACACTTCCCTGTTCTAATCATGAGAAGCTCATGGCATGTGCGTAATTTGAGCTTCCTGAAACAAAAACAAGTTTTCCCTCTCTCTCTCTCTCCTTTCTTGCTCTCTGATTCTCTCCTCTCTCTCCCCTCCTGTCTCCTCTCTCTCTGTCTCTCTTTCTCTTTCTCTTCTCTCTCTGTCTCTCTCCTCTCTCTCCCCTCTGGTCTCCTCTCTCTGTGTCTCTCTATCTCTGCCCCTCTCTCCCCTCTCTCCTTTGTCTCTCTTTCTCCATCTCCCACATTCTCTTCCTCCTCTCCCTCTCTCCTCTCTTTATATCTTCCCCAAACCCTGCCTCTCCATGTCCAGATGTGTTTGCTAGGGTGTACATGGCCACATCTGTGGAGACCAGTCACGGGGGTTGGAATTCTTCCTCAATTGTTTCTCCATCTTTCATTTTGAGATGGGTCATTCGTCTTTCCATGTTGGCTAGATTGGTTGCCAGTTACAAGTGTTTACCACCAGGCCCAGCTTTTCCACGGGTGTTGGGGATTTGAACTCAGGTCCTCACCTTTGCATAGCAAGCACTTTACCCATTGTGTCATGTTCCCAGTCCTAAAAAGAATGCTGATTCAGATTTGACCTTTAACATTTACCCTCAATGGTCACAAGTCCATAACCCCTCCCACACTCTTGTTAGACTCACTGCAAGTCAGGCTCTTTCAGCCATTTCCTGGGGCGCTGGCACAGTGCAGCAAATCCAACTCAGAACATTTAATTACTTAGCTTACTTGAGGATGAATGCAAATCAAAAAAGTTTCCATTCTCACCTGTTTATGAGCCTACAGCAAAATTAATTAAAGCTAATGGAGGAAAAGTAAACACGCACTTTTGAAATAAAGGAAATAAAGATTGTGAGGTGTGAGCGAAGGCTCATGGAACACCAGAGAGTCGGTTATTTAAGAGTCCTGTGTTTCTGCCTGATAATTTAATCACCCTTGCTGCAGCCGCTCTCCCGTCGGGGTACAGGCTAAGAAGAAAGGCCTTTTACTCATAAGGAAAGTGGACAGGATGGGTCTCTTATCAACGGCATGGCCACAACCCAGAGCTAAGGCAACTTTGCCAGATGGCATTCCAGTGGGCTTTCTGAGTTACTATTTTCATTAAGATGCATTATTACTTTTCTTTCTTTCTATAAACTTGTAAAATGTGCACTTTCTCCATAATTTTGCTTAATTTCCAAGCACCAAGAAGAAAAGTGGCTGCTGTGACACTCAGTATGTAAATTAGTCTTGCAGGGTTAGAAAGAGGGCTCCGCAGTTAGGAGTGAGGACTTCTCCTCCAGAGGATCCCGAGTTCGGTTCCCAACTCTCAAGTCCTGCAGCACACACTGCCTCCAACTCCTGCCCCAGGGGGATCGGATACCCTCTTCTGGTCTCTGAGGGCACCTGCAGTCATATGCACATACCCACGTGCATACGCACCATTAAAAATGCAAACAAATCTTTAAATCAGACTGGCACAGAGGGACAAGCACGTGTGCATGTTGAGATTGACGGATGTGCTGTCAGACAAACAGGAAAGCTACGTGGAAGATGGCGACCCCCTTGTCTGTGAGAAGATACTGCCTTTTGTGGAAACACTGCTGTTCCTGGACCATAAGCCAGGGGCGGTCCCCACATGAGTACTCATCAGTGGTGCGGTGAAGCTGAGATTTCATCACACGTGGGCTGGGTGGGAGAAGGAGATAGCAGTTGCTGGGCCCAGGATCAGGTAACGAACGTCAGAAATGAGCATTCTTGCCATCAGGGAATTGAGTTAAGGAGGCAGAAAGGCAAGATAGGAACAGGATGAAGGGTCTTTCCAGATGACTTAGGGATGTAAACAACCAGAAACCTAAGAAGGAGATATGGGTAATTGACCTATAAGGCTAGAACTGAAGTAAAACAAATAAATAAACACGACCCCCCCTACACACACACACAGGGGCTGGGAGATAGCTTAGACACTTAGACAAAGTGTTTGCCACACAAATATGAGGGCCTGAGTTCAGATCCTCACCTGTAAAAATCTAGGTGTAGTGTTTTGTGTCTGTCACAAGACAGCAAATGACCTAAGATCTGAGGTGGAGGTTCGGGGGCTCCACCCCTTAGCCCTAGTGTCTTCACGGGGTGCGATACCCTTCTTATTCTTAGAAGTTAATTGGAGGCACTAGCCTGTCATTTCACAGACTCTGCGAGGTGAAATTCAATTAAGGATTTGTTTCTAGCTAGCATGGAGAAGGACAGGGAGGTCTGTCTGCAGGGCAGGCTGCACCAGCAGGAAGCAGGGCTGCTGTTCCCCTCTGCCTTTTCAGTGACACTGGAAAGCTAACCTCACACAGGGCCTGTCTAGGTCCTACCCACTCCTTCAAAGCCCAGGGCTTGCTGTATTGGATTCTGAGGAGGACAAATTGCAAAGCTGGGGGATCTTGGTGACACTGGGGTTGTTGGCACGTGAAGCCTCCTCAGAAAAGGCAGCTGGGAACTCAGGGCAGCATGCGAGGCTACAGGAACATGTCACTAGGAACATGTCACATGTCCATTGCTCTCAGTCTTATGGCCTTGGGACAGGGCCTCTCACCAAACCAAAAGCTCACGGTTTGGGCTAAGCTGGCTGGCCAGAGGGTTCTTGAGGTTTTTCTCTGCTCTCCAGTACTGGGTTTACAGGTACATACATCCACACTGGCTTTTTATGTGGATGCTGGAGATTTGAACTCAGGTCCTTAGGCTTCCAGAGAGGGAGCTCTTATCCACTGAACCACATCTCTAGCCCCTGTAGTCACTCATTACAAGTTGCTCTCCTTGTCCCAGCCCATGAGGTCTAAATTAAACCACTCACTCACCAAGAGTCTGAGCTCTGGGGTCTGCGGTGGTTCGTGGCTTCATATTCCAGTGTATGAAAGGCTCTATCTCAGATTTTGAACACTCAGGGCACCGGCTATCATGTTGGGAAGTAGGTTAATAATGGCTTCTGTTCGCAGGGTACTTAAGAAAAGCAAACAGGCTGAAGTATTTGCAAAGAATCAATAGAACATATTTGGGTCCTTCCTATGGATTCTTAAAACACGGTTGCTGTAGTTACAAATGTCTGAAAAATCAATGGCCTAGATGTTTAGCCATAGGAAAATGGCCAAATAAATTAGGCTTGACTATTTGACGGGCCATTATGCAGTCATTAAAGATCATCATTGTAAGGACCATGCTGAGATCTTGGATATGCTTATGATATATTAACTGAAAAGGAAGCCTGGCATGGGGGTGCATACCTATAATCCTAGCAAATGGCAGAGGTAGGATCGCAGTGAGTTTAAGGCCAACTAGGGCCTCAGAGCAAGACCTTGTCTCAAAACAAATGTAAACCATGTTATGCAACAGAGTAGAGGCAGACACAGACGAGAAGCTAGGCAATAGCAGTGACACAGAGAGCAAACAGGACTTTTTCTTTGCCAATGCTGTACAGATATTTTTCACTTTTTTTAAAACTAGAAAAGGCAAATCCTTGGGGGGAGATGGCTCACACGTCAGAAGCACTTGTTGCTCTTACAGAGGACCTGAGCTTGGCTTCCAGAACCTAAATTGGAAGGCTCACTACCTCCTATAACTCCAGCTTTTGGGATCTGACACCCTCTTCTGGCCTCCATGGGCTCCTGAACTCAGTTGCATGTCCCCACAGTTATAGATGGGTAATGAAACATTATTTTTTAAATCACTGAAAAGAAAGTTTTAAAAAGTTAACTCTGTTGGCACCGATTCTGTAGACTTCTTTTGGCATACCAAAGAGAGCCTTTGCTTGAATCTGTCTCTCTCCCTCTCCCTCTCATTATCCCTCTCCATGCTTCCCTCCTCTTTTCTCCCCTCTCATGCACACAAGCTATGCCTAGTGTGTAATCTTAAGGCTCCTTCTAACTCATCATTTTCTGAAAGTGTCTTTCCCTCAGGTGATTTGTCATCCTTCACATGTTTGTACTGAATCCTTGCCTTGGCCAAGTGGGGCCTCTTGTGTTTTCATAAAGTATGTGGGGGAAATGATTCCCCACCCCGTGAGAACTCCACAGCACACCCAAATCCCTAAGAGACCCTGAGGGACAAAGCTTCAAGGATAAAGATGGGAAGTTTCCCATCACCAGCTCTTCAGAGGGTGCGGTGCACACACCTTGCCTAGTAAGGCAGCGGGCATGGCATGGCACTGCCCTGAACTGGAAGCCATCTCTCCTGAGTCACAGTGTCACAGTCCAGCAAATACAACCACCCAAGCAAGGCGAGGTAGTTTAGGGAGGCTAACACAGCACTTGCTGAATCCCAGTTTCAGCAGATGCACACGGCATAAAGTGTTTCCTTTTCAACCAAGTTACTGCAGCAGAAAGGAAGCACCCAGGCCATTGACACTGTTCTTCATCTCTGGGTATCTCAGAGGGCCCCACCATTAGCCAGACTCATATGCTCAATTTCCCAGACCTGGCTTTGGACCATGTGGCATATATCAGATGTTCAATGGTGAGGCAACTAAAGCAATTATACATTTCCAGGTTAAGTTATTTGCTTTATATGTACATGTGTGCCTCCTGTATGAGTTCATATGCAGCACATGCATAAGGGTGCCTGTGGAAGCCAGAAGAGGGTACCAGATCTTCTGAAATTGTTGCTATGGACTGTCATGAGTTTTCCCCTGTGGGTGCTGAGAACCAAACCTGGGTCCTCTGTAAGAGCAGCAAATGCTCTTAACCTCTTAGCCATCTCTCCAGCCCAAGCAACTATCATTTTATCAAGAGCTTGTACCATTGCAGAGACTGAAGTACCAACCAAGGACCATGCCTGGATTGGACCTAGGCACCCTACACAGACGTAGCTGATGGGCAGCTCAGGCTTTATGTAGGTACCCTAGTAAGGGGACCAGGGACTGTCTCTGACATGGACTCTGTTGCCTGCTTTTTGATCACTTTACCCTGGTAGGGCGGCCTCACCAGGTCACAGGGGAAGAGGATGCACTCAGTCCTGATGTGACTTGATGTGCTGGGGTAGGTTGGTGGGGGGCTCCCCTTTTCTGAGGAGTAGGGGAGGGGGAGAAGGGGGAAAAGGAAAGAAGGGTGGGGCTGGGAGGAGAGGAGGGGTGGGGCTATGATCAGGATGTAAAGTGAATTTAAAAAAAGAGCTTCTACCATGTCAGACACTGTGATGGGTGCTTTCAATATTATCTTGTGCATTTCTTTCAATGCATTTCCTTTGTGGGTTATGATGTTGTTCTCCTTTTAAGAAAACGGAAGCACAAAACATTAAAGTGATCTCAGCCAAGGCGACAGCAGAAGGAAGCAGCTGAGCTGGGTTTCTTCTTAGGGACCTGGATTCTGCCCCGTGCGTGACTGTCTCAGTTGGGTTGAAGGCTGGTTTCTGCAGCCAAGTGAACAGATATTATGCTCAGTGTGAGAATAGTATTTCCCTTCCTGAAGCCAGCTCTGGCATGCCACACTGAGGAAGGCATTAGTGTGTATCTCAGGGAAATAAATCAATTGCCCCAAAACCTCAGTTCCTCACATGTATCTTTGTTTTTAGTGTGTGTGTGTGTGTGTGTCCACATGTGCATGGAAGTCCAAATAGGGTGTCAGATGTCCTGCTCTATCTCTCTCCTCCTGATTCTTTCAGATGGAGTACTTTCAGGGCTCTGGGTTTGAAGCCAGTGAGCCCCACTGACCCTCTTGTCTACCTCCACGAAAGTGGAGCTTACAGGTGTTTGCTGGGCTGAGCTGATCGCAACACGAGTGCTGGGATCAGGCCTCACGACTGCAGGGCAAGCACTCTTAACCACTGGGCCATGTCACTAGACTCTGCTTGTGTTTTTTAGATGCTTATTTTTCGCATTGGCCACAGGCTTTTAAAAATACTTTCTTTGTTTTCACGGGAGCGCACCACCTCTGGGTATTAGGTATTGTTTCCTTACAGGGGCTACCGGGTAGGAAATAAACCACACGCAGAAATCAACCAGATGCAGAACTGACGGAATGAACTGTCACGTGCAGCCCAGCCCGGAAATGCCTGCATTCCCGCACAAGTGCAGACACACTCTACAGATTTTTTTTTTTTTCACCTGCGTACCCGGTCAGGATTCATTTCTATTTTCACAGCCTACTTGGCATCAAGTAGATAATAACAAACAGTTGGTAAAAAAAAAAAAAAAGAGTGAATAAATGAAGGGATGAATAACCTAGTGTGGGAGTAAGATTTTACAGAACTATGGTCAGTTAAACCATATGTATAATAAAACTGTGAGCACAGCTGTCTCTGATTTACTGACATACTACTATCTGCCAAAAGCTGGATTAGAAACATCTATTCTGAGAAAGTATTTCAAATAATTTCTCCTTTTCTGGTTTGAGGACTAATCATATTTTCAGGACATGGAACTGGAATGTGTCTTCTGCCTAATGAAGGGTGTGGACACATGACTTTGATGCTCACTGGGCTGGAAGATGGGCCTCGGTTTGTCACAAAAAGGAAATCAGAAAGATCAGCTCTGACGATTCTTGGGTCCTAAGAGATGAGCCAAGATTAAACAGAACACCGAGTCCCTGAGCTGCATCCAATACACACACACACACACACACACACACACACACACACACACACACACA
>NW_026596034.1:34331507-34387507 GCF_907164565.1 Psammomys obesus | reverse complement strand
CACACACACACACACACACACACACACACACACACACACACACACACCCCAGATGTGTGAAGATGTTCTAGGCTGGAAGAACGCTGAATATCATAGTCACTGTGTGAACATGGCAGGCAGGTGCCGCTCATCATTTTGGGGGGAACTGTACCACACACAAGATCTTCGAGTTTCTTGACCTTGAACTCCCCAGACTTGAAAGCGGTGGAAAAACAAAGTTCCATCATTCTTTCAAAAAAGTTTCAAGTGAAAGACAGAAACTAAGGGGAGAAAAATACCACCAGGAAATGAGTGTCTTTTAGTGTCTTCTTCAATTTCCCCTTTCAGTGCTTTGGAATTTTCACTGTAGAGGTCTATTGCTTCCTTATTGGGTTTATTCCAAGGTGTTGCACTTTGTTTGAAGCTACCCTAAATGGGATTGTGTTCCTGGCTTTTCTTGTGTGGCATGTTCACTTTTGTTGGCTTATGGTAAAGGCAATAGAAATTTTGTTGAGTTGGTTTTGTATCTTGTTACTTTGCTCAAAGGGTGTCTTAGTGCTAAGGGCAGAGTCTCGAGGGTCTGTGAAGTATAAGCTTGCACCCCCTGCAACAGGGAACACTGACTTTTCCTTCCCTTTTGTACACTGTTTAGTTTATTCCTGTCTCAGCTAAGATTCCAGGGACTACCTTGAATAAGGCGGAGACAGGGGCCGCCCATCCATGTTCCTGATTTTAGAGGAAATGCTTCAACTTCTGTTAGGTTGACTTAATTTTTTTGTGTATGTCTCTGTTCCTTGTGACTGCACACACAAATGTGCGAGCACCCATGTGCTATTGTGCATGGAGGTCAGAGGTGAGGGTCAGGTGTCTTCGTTGATTGCCCTCCACTGGGCCAGTCATCTCCCCAGGCTCTGAGCATGTTCCTAAAAGTCCTTATTTCTTCACGCATCTTACTATATTAAGCAAAAGGACTCAGACTCAGAAGACAAATATCATGTTTTCTCTTAGGTGTGGTCACTTTTTCCATGTAGGTATCTATCTATTGACATAAACTTGTACAGCAAGTAGGTAGAAATGGGATTGCCTGAGAAAAAGGAGGGGCTATCGAGTGGGAAGCAGAGAGTGTCAGGGGGAAGAAGAGGGTGTGGGGATGACTGCGGCCAAAGCACATGATCTATTTGCACATGTGTGTTCTTGTAGCCTGTCACGGAATACAGTAACTGTACATTAGGGAAAAAAATGATCTGCCTTTGTTGAGAGCTCAGGATACAATGGAGTTGGCATCACCAGGGAGCTTATACAAGTGTAGGCTCCCAGGCTAGACCCTGAGATGGGGTTCCAGGTGAGTCTGAGGCACTTGTAAGTTTGGGGGAGGTTACTCTAGCACATAGTCTCTCGTTAGCAATTTTAATTTAGACATTCTTTCTGTCTAAATTATTTCACTCTAATATGGCCACATAGCTGTGTCTGGAATGCACAGCAGCAGAACTGCCCTTCCTGAGCAGGCAGTCTCTCCCCAGCTCTACCCCATCAGGGAGAAGCATAGAAAAGCTCAGAGGATGGGGGTGAGTCACTTGTGGCCAGCCTAACTCTGGGGCTCATGAAATTTTAACCTATAGGAATTCTCCACACCACAGTCACAGTACAGAGGTCAACAGAAAAGACCCCCAGCAACTCAGACAACACATCAGGATTCTGGGTCTCACAGGCGAGTATGCTGCAGTCAAGATAAGTAATTCTATCCTTTAGTCAGGGCATGGGTCACAGGGGGCTGCCATGGCTACTGGCTCTCCCAGAAGGCTTTCCCTGGGACAGTAATGGGGCATCTACCATGAAGGATGACACCTCTGCCTCCGTCTTTCTTGATTCAGACACTGAGTGAACTTTTTGTTTAGAAAATGACATTTTCCACTTTCCACACACCAGGCTCAGGTCTGAACTTCTTTTCTTTTACACAAACTCATTCATTCTTGAAAATGACCTGTGAAGTAGTTCCCAGCATCAACCCATTTTGTGGGTAAGATCACCAAGGCACAGGGAGGACAACCTACCCAAGATCGTACAGTGAGGGTAAGAGGGCTTCGAACCCATCACCGACTCTTCAGAGACATGTCGGCAGTGTGGTTAGGGGGAGCCCTGAATAGAAGGAGGGTGGTGTGAGAACCGGACACTGAGCCCCTGGAATCGTAGGGGCCTGGAAAGAACATCTAACAGATGTGAAAGGACAAGGATCAGGTGCCAGGCTCATGGCAACTACAGGAGAGAACGAACCTCTCTTTGAGGTATGGAGTGATACTGACAGACAGCATGTTACCCAGAAGTCAACGGTATCCCCACTCCCAGTCAGAGATGCACTCCAACCTCAGATGTTGGCATAGTGTGTCCCTGGGATGTGCCAGGCACAGCTTCTTGCTCAGTGGGCGGGGCTTCAGTGACACTGGATTTCTTGGTCACGTTATTGTATCTTTACCTAAGTTTATATAAGCTGCCATTTACTTCGAGTGGATGTGTGTGTGGGGGGGGGGGCGGGGGGGAGTACACATGTGTGGAGGCCAGCAGTTCATGATGGCTTCCTTGGCCATTTCCACCTTCTTTACTTATCTGTGAATGACAAGGTCTGTCATTGAGCCTTGAACCCACCAACGGGGTATGCTGGTTGTCCAGAAAGCTCCAGGGAGCCTCCTGTTTCCACCTTCCCAGAGTGGGCAATCATAGGCACACAGCACTGCTCCTAGCTTTTGTGTGAATCCTGGAGACTGACGTCAGGTCTTCGGGCTTGCGCTGCAAGCACCTCACCGACTGAGCTGTCTCCCTCTGCTCTTACTGACCAGCCTCTCACCTCACAAAAGCATTTAGGAGTCCTGCCCCGCAAGGACTGGACAAACATTTCAGTTGAAAAGAACATTCTAACGTACGGTAATTACCTTAGCAAATCACATTGGAGACAGGCAATTTTATCTGAGGAATGTAAGGATTCCGTGATTGCAGGCTCGCAGCGATGTCATTGCCGGCATAGTTCACTCTTGTGATCAGTCAGACACTCTAAACGGCCCCCAGTCCCCTGTAGCCCAGAACTGCTGGGCTGTGGAAGTTCTGTATCCAGAAGTGCTTTCTCGCTTTTCCTCTACCCAACCTGCCATGGCATCAGTTTCATGCAATGAATACTATATTCCCATGCTCTTGGCAAGACCACCAAGAACCTTAAGTAGCCCTGTCCTGAGCCCTTCCTTCTGAGGCCCCTGGACTCACCCCTGCCTCAGGAAGATGGAGGCAGTATCCCAGGCTAGCTTCCGGAGGAAGAGAACCTCTCCACTTATTCCTGCCCTCTCGCCCAACAAATCCTAATTTTCTAAGAATAGCAATGACCTCAAGGAGCTCACCAACAGCAAGACCAGTCACCTTGCCCAGGCTCACGGAGGGGGGGGGGTAGCCACTCTTTCCAAGGAAACTTGGCATGACTCCTTCAGCAAATCCCCAGATCACACACTTCCAATGGCCTTTCCTTGGCTTTCCTTGGGCATTGTCAGTTGGGCTCTCCCCACGGTCCACAGCACACATGAACTCACCAGCATCATCAAACATATGGTGGCATAAATTGTGAGATTTTTTTTTTTGAGGGGGTAACAGAACCTGTTTTGAGCTTTCTTTCTTTTTTTTTTAATCTTTTTTTTTTTATTAATTACACTTTATTCATTTTGTATCCCCCAATGAGCCCCTCCCTCCTCCCCTGCCGATCCCACCCTCCCTCCCCTTTCTGCATGCATGCCACTCCCCAAGTCCACTGATAGGGGAGGTCCTCCTCTCCTTCTTTCTGATCTTAGTCTATCAGTTCTCATCAAAAGTGGCTGCATTGTCCTCTACTGTGGCCTGGTAAGGCTGCTCCCCCCTCAGGGGGAAGTGATCAACGAGCAGGCCAATCAGATTATGTCAGAGGCAGTCCCTCTTCCCATTACTATGGAACCCACTTGGACACTGAACTGCCATGGGCTACACCTGTGCAGGGGTTCCAGGTCATCTCCACAAATGTTTTGAGCTTTCTAACCTATTAGCTTTCCAACCTGTTTCCTGGCTTTCTAACCCCGTCAATGCAGGTATGTGGCCACCAGGTGGCAGTAAAGCATCACTACAGAGATTGTTTTATGCGTCTAAAGGTGGCAACCAAGGCCCTCGCCTTTTATTAATGTATAAAGACACAATTTTGTTAAATATTTATGCAGCATAGTTTTCAGACTCCAGGTAGGGTGTGTGACCTTTGCTCCTTAGTGACATCATCACTGAGGTCATCCAAGGTGACTCCTATTTCTGATTCTGAGTATGAAATAACTGGAGTCCACTGAGTTTGGCTTAAGTTAATAATGGGAAGGTCCTCCATCCTTGACTCTTATTCCTGTGATTCCTACAGGATGGAGGAGAAACAAGGGGAGGAGGGAGAGGAAGAGGAGGGGGGAAAGGAGAAGGAGGAGAGAGGCACAAAGCAGCCCCAGGGGTAGATACACCTCCCCATACTGAGATGGGGCCGTGGCTTGCCATTTTCTTTGAGGATCCCAGCGACCCACCTGCATTCAGTTTCCGTCCCTTCTCCTCCTCTCCAAGGCCAGTGGTGCCTGAAGACATTTTACCAAACTGGAGGCGGAGAAGGCTACTTGCTGGTGGAACCTGCTTCCTTCGAAAGCTGTGACTGCCAGCCACGCCTCCAGGGGGGGGGGCAGTATCTGTTTAGTTCCACAGAGGTTTTTGAGCCCAGAGTCTCCAGGAGCAGAGAGGGGCTCTTTTGGGGGCTGTTGCCATTGCAGTTCTGCATAGCCAGGTCCTGGTGGCTCTGAGCTTGGTGTCTGGCTGATCTGCAGGTCCAAGTCCCTTCTGCCCTACGCCTGCCTCTCCAATCCCCACTGTGGGGAAGACGGGCAGTCAAGTCATGTCCCAGCACTAAGTATTTCTCCCCCCCGCTTCATGAAAAGCTGTGGCTGCTTCTCAAGACACTTAACAATGAAATTTAGAAAGCCACTTGTATTTCTCAGTTGAGCGATGGAGAGCCTTGTTCTGAATTCTCAGGCCAAACGGGGAAGGGGTGGGGAGAGGGGGAAGAAAAGGAAGGAATGATTATCTTCATCCCCAACAAAAATGGAGTGTGTGTGTGTGTGCGTGTGTGTGTCCCTGTCTGAGTTGGGGGTGGGGCTCAATGGGTGGGAACATTGCTGTCAAGGGTGAGGCCCTGAGCCTGGATCCCAGCACACACTAAAAAAGCTGGGTGTGGCTGCAAATGTTCCAGGTGTGTGGGGCAGAGAGCCAGGGGGAACATTAGGGATCATTGGGTACAGCACAGCTTCAGGCTCAAAAAAGGACTCCAACTCAAAGGAATAAGGCAGAGAATAATAGCATAGGGCATGTTAGTTCCTCTGGCCTGCTCAGACATGTGTACCTGCTCACATGTGCACACTCAGCACACCTGCATGGATCATACTCACACAAGCATGTGCACACATGTTCACACATGCCAACACATCAAAATAAATGAATAACTATATTAGTAAGAACAACAATAATAAAAATAAAATATGGGGGGAGGAATTAAGGTCAAGAACAAAAACACCCGAATCATGGAGTCTGGCCCTTTGCGTGACTACCCAGGTCTAGTGGCCTCCAGTCCTGGTGACATCCTTCTTGCAGCTAGGTGACAAAGCTGGCCATAAATGACACAGACACATGAGGAAACTGAGGCTAAGATTAAATACCTCAGCCATGGTTTCCTAGGCCAGAATGTTTTCTTAGGGGAAACTTAGACTTTCTCTTCTGTGCAGAAAGGACTCTCCTGGGGACAGGCAATGTTGAGGGTCTGGCCTCCTGGCTGTCACTTAGCACTGTAGCCTTTGGTTCTTCTCTCGCGGCTTGCAAACGCTGTCCCTTCCCAACTGTTAGAGCTGCACGGAGATAGAACCACTGAGTAGGAGCTAAAGATCAAGGAAGGAGACTGTAAAGGAGAGATCTGAATGCATACAGTGTGTGTATAGTGTGTGTGTGTGTGTGTGTGTGTGTGTGTGTGTGTTGGAGAATTGATGGAACATGAAAGCAGGAAAGAATATTTCAGGGGAGGATGAGGATCAGTAAGAGAGGGTATATGGGGTAGGCAAGGATAGGAGGAGGGGGGGGGATGATTAAGAGTAAATTATAATGACCAACAGGCATAAGCATGCCATAATGAATCCATGACTTTGTATACTGACTGAAAGTTACTAGCAGAATGAGAAATGAAAAATGCCTATGGCCTAAAACTTAAAACAAACAAGAAAGAATTCCTGGGGTGGGAGCCTCTGCAGCAGGGCTTCTTTGGGAAAACCCCACTCACCCCTTAAACCCCACGCCACCAGCCTCACAGAAGCACAAACTATCTGCTTCTAGTGCACCTGCGGAACAGGGCATCGTGGTGCATTGTGGGAGGCATCCTTGTACTTCTCTCTCCCGCAGAGACGAAAGCTTCACTGATTTGGGAACTTGGACGTGTTCCCCCGCACCGTGTCTGCCATCTCTGTCTCCAGGGACTTCCGGCTTCTAACAAATACAGACAGTAAAAAGCTGGAATTTTACACCTCCAGGCGAAAATCGCCGTGAGCACAGCCTGAACTTAGAACAGACTGTTGTGAATGAAACCGAAATTAGTTTGGTGGGCAGAGATCTTAACTGCTTCTAGCAGGCCGCTCAGCCAATGGCGGGTCATTCTACTGGAAGCACCGCCCACTGCTTATTATTATGCAAAACCGCATGGACGAGGGAGTGCCAGCTGATTTGAGGACCCTGAAAGTTCCCTGGAGTCTTCCAAGGGAAAATGCCCAGTGCCATGGGAGGCGGTGGGGTCCCAGGCCCACTGTGGTGGTGCTGATGACGGTTCAGGGATCAGGCAGGTGGCACACTGCTTGGTGTGTGGTGAAGAGCCAAGAAATGTAAACCTCTACCACTGCCACCGCCACCACCTCCAGCCTCATTACTATTCCGCCATCGTCATCGCCACTGTCAGCCACTCTTAGCACCGTCATCCTCATCACCACCGTCATCTCCATCGTCGGCAGCATCACCCTCACCATCAATGAATGACATCACCATCAATTTCCATACCACTGACATCACCATCACCACCACCATCCTGAGGTCACCGTGCTTGCTTGCAGTCACCATCACTATCACTGTCATCACCATCGACATTGCCAAAATAATGATAATTACCATCATCACCACTGGCAACAACAGGCCGAGGTGCCGCCGTCATCACTTCCACCAAAATTACCACCGTAATCACCCGTTAGCAGCAGCTCCCAGCACTACCGGCACGAGAAGACAACAGCTTCTTCACCATTGCCATCAGAGTTACTCCCATCAGCCTTGTTATCATCATCCTGACTCACCACGGTTGCCGTGGCTACTCCACCATCATCTCCCCCGTCCTCCTCATCAACACCGTCCCTGTGTGCCGTGGCTACTCCACCATCATCTCTCCCCGTCCTCCTCATCAACACCGTCCCTGTGTCTGTGGCTTCCTTCAGACAGCTCCTCAGTGCTCATTTGTGATTATTTTGAATTCTTGGTTGTTTTCAGTCCTTTGGGAAATCAAAGATGCTATAAACTGAAAAAACTTCCCTATGTACTAGAAATTTTGATTTTGTTCTGTTCAGGTCAGAGACGCATAAATTCATCCCTCCCAAGAACACTCTAGATGTATTAGTAAAAAGGTACAGATGTCAGTCCTATCTGCAGGGACAGAGTTACAGATGCTGGTCCTTTCTATGGGGTGGTGCTTCATGCCTACTCAACTCACTACATCACACCTGTATGGAGGGGCTCAGTTATCTTATCAAAGGTGATGCTTAAGCTGGACAAAGCTGCTAACTGCATCAGGCATTCTGAGCAGTGCTGCAGGGGTAGCCTGTCCACTACATCAGCCTCTCAGCTTCGGGCGGGTTCCTCTTTGCATTTGGCGTAGGAGATGAGATGTATTCTCTGAGTGATTCTTCAGCTGCAAGCTTCGGGGTGCTGAGCCGAAATATGCAGATTGAGGCCGGAACAGCTGCAGCTTTGCGAAGTGGCTGGTATTTTGGTGGGCTTTATTTTAAAGTCCCTGACACTTCAATCTCACTAAATAATTCAGCTGTTTAGGAAAAGCCATCTGATTTTAAAATAAGTCCCTGAAGGTCAAGAAAATAGTTTGAATTTTTATTTTTGGTGAATAGTGTTTGACAAAATAACAGAAATGTCCCTCATAATATCTTTCTCTTTACATCTCAGATGAAATTATTAAGCACACACCATTGGATGTTTGTCTATAAAACTCAATGTCTTCCCTGTGTGTTCCTGGCAGAATGTTAAGTTGACATTCGGATCTCACCATTCTGAGTGAAGTCCCAGGCTTGAAAGCACAATGCCAGGAGGCATCTCCAGCGCCGGGCGTCACTGATCCTTTGGGAGGCCTGTTTACATCCAGTCCAGGAAGACACAGGCCTCAGGTCATGGAAAAGCTAAAGTATTGATTTAGAAATCGGCATAAAGGAAGAAAACCAAGCAGCAATAAGGAAAGAAACCTAAGAAATCCATTAAACCTCCCGAATTTGTCTCATGAAAGTTTTCCAGGACAGAGGTGAAGGCTGTTTGTCCAATAGTGGATTCCCACATTGACAGGTAGGTCAGAAGCCAAGCCCTAACTTCCAGAAAGACACTGGAGAAGGGTTCCTTTGTGCTCTTTGGGGATGGGACTCTGAGTTTAGTCACCCAATGGGTGACTGTGGAATGGCTTGGGACACTGGGAGGCAGGACATGCAGGCCCATCTGATCTCACACAGAATCACGTTCACCCATAGGAAATACTCACCTGGGCCCTCAGACTGAGACCAAGGAGACAAGCTCACAGATCCACTCAGTAACAGAACCAGGGTACAGATAGCACTAGGGTTGGCTTGAAACACATCAGAAGTGGACTGAGTGTCCTCCATAAAGAACAGCACAAGCAAGGCTATCTTTTCACCATGGTTTGACCCGTCACCCTTAATGTAACATCAGCAAGCTCATTCCATACCCCCTCACTTCCTGTTTCCTCATAAAGAAGCCCCATACCAGTCCCTACTTAATAAGGATGCTGTTAAGCATGAAATTCTACATTTAATTTAGTATCACCAATCTGGGCATGATAGCTCATGTCTGTAAATTCCAGTGCTTGGTGAGCTGAGGCAGGAGGATTGCTGCCAGTTCAAGCCCAGCCTGGGTTATATAGTACCTGTCTCAAAACAAAATGAATCCACTTGTAAAAATCATGGAGGGGAAAAAAAAACCCTTATACACACTCTGCAGAGCAATGACTTGCTCCCAAGTGTATCCCCTGTGACCTATAGCATTCCCTGGGCTTAGAATGTTGGGGGTCCATTGCTGTGGGAAACCTACACTACTTCAGGGCTGAAATCAGCAGATTTCCCACCAGCATGCCACAGATGCCCCTCTGCCCAGACACTGTAGGGCGGTGACAGTCAAGGCCTCATAGTCACTTCCCCTGGCAAATGCCACTGAGTGGCTTTGCTAGGAGGGTCACAAGACTGCCTCTTTGTCCCAGATCTGTCTTCTCCCTGTTTCCTGTCACAGCTGGAGAACATGGTTCACCCCGGTTCTACAGTGGACTGCTCTTCTGGGGCTCCAGCCCCTGCGTGTATCTTTCAGCCATGCAGCTGAGTTTTGAGATGTGGGCAAATCACGTTGTCCGTTGCCTGTCCTGACCACAGTGATTTTCTTACACGTAAAGGAGGTGACTGAACCTCGTGAATAACCAGACTCTCTCCATATGACCAGCCTGTGAGGTTTCAGCTCTGTGCCCCCAAATTTTCACACCATTATACAAGAGGCACCTCTGTTCCCTCTATGCCTCAACCATCCACTCTCCTGGATAAACGTATTTTCAAGCGTGAGTCTCAGAATGATTTATTTTGTATAGAATCTCTAAGGATAGCCAGATCCCCAAGCACGGTACACACGGTTGCCTTGCCTATGTTGTTAGCTCCATACTCAATCTCGGGTCCCATTCACACTTAAAGGTCTTTCTATAGAGCCCCCCAAAAGGCCACTCATGTTGGCATCCATTAGCCCCAAGACCTTCTGTGGCTAGGCTGCTTCGAAGCTGTCACCCCTCTGCCAGGGGCACACTTTCTCTGGTTTCTGTTTGTCTTGGTGTCTTGGCTTCAGCACTAGCTCTACAGAGGACCCAACTGTCCGTATCAATTCAAGTCACTCTCCTCCTCAGTCACACTAACCCACCGTGTCCTATTTTCTTCTTAACGTGTAGCAGTTATCCTGTTTTACTGACTTCAAACTTCTAATATACAGATATGGCATTTGTACAGCGTTCAAGAAGGGACACCAGAATTGAAAATATTTACTGAGTATGTGTTGAATAAGTTTGACAAGAAAGAGAAACGTTTCCACTGATAACCAAGAGCTGGCCCAGGTCCAGGACTATGAGGCTGGCGCTTGCCTGTCAATCACGTCTGAGAAATCAACAGCCAACAGAAGCCCCCGTGAACCCATCACAGGACCCAGTTCAGACCAGCATATAACCATTCCCACACACAGGCAGGCGTGAGTGTTGCCCTGGCCTGTGTGAGTGGCTTCACTGACCTCAGTTGTAACCTCTCTGCAGTCACCCTTGCTCCCCACAGCGTCTAACTCACAGTCACGCTCAGGGACACCTCCCAAGCAGCTAGGGGGGGGGGAGCTTCAAATCTATGCCTCTCCGAACACCCTACCACCGAGATACCCACAATCCCTCGTGGGTCCAGACTGCAGTTACAGCAAGCAATACAGCCTCGCGGGCGGGCTTCACATGTGTCTCTGGAAGGCTGGGGTTGGATATGTTAAAGTGTAGTCTCTTGGGGGCTCGGGAGGTGGCTCGGGAGGTAAAGTGCCCATCACACAAGCATGAGGACCTGAGTCTGGATCCTCATGGCCAGGCGAGGCACTGCTGCACACCCGTAACCCCAGCACTGGGCTTGGGGTTGGGAGATAGTCGTGAATCCCTGGGGTTCGCTGGCTGGCCAGAGAGCTCAGCGGAATCAGGGAGCTCCTGGGTCAGCGAGAGCCCCCATCTCAAAAAGTACAGTGGAGGGGGGGTGGAAAATGACACTCAACACCAACCTCTGTCCTCTACCGGCTCGTGCACACACGTGTGCACGCTTACACACACACAGGAGCATACACACATCACACACACACATGCACACGCACAAACACATAGGAACATACACGTACTACACACAGAGACACACACTTTCACACACTCTCACTCACAGATGTATACATGCACATGCATATACACACAGACACACACACAGGAACATACATACAACGCATGCACACACACGCAGACCAAAGTACAAGCTAAAACAAAAGGACAGACAGCCTCGTTTTCTGAAGAGACACCGTGGAGTCTGTGAGGCCGAGGCCAGTCCTTGTGCAGCAGTGCTGGCCCGTGGCTGTCCCTGTTACCATTCTGGCTTTAAAGACGAAGAAGCCGAGGCATAAATCAGACATTTCCAGGTCACGGGCTCCTGGTGGAGAGGCTTCGGCTTGAAAGCACACCTTCCTGGCTCCGAGCCTCGGGGGTTTGCTCACGGGGTTTGGCGTTTCTTACCTCTTAGTAACTCTATGGGTGGCTCTGAGCTAGCATGGGGGACACAGCCCTGGGTGAGCACTGCCAGGCACCACTCCAGGTCATCGCCTCCCCCAGATGTTTGCTGTCAGGACGGCTGCTTTGTCTTTCGGAGTCACTGCCTCTCCCTGGAACCATCTGGACCACCCAGGATATAGGTAAAAACCTATTTAAGGGGAAACATTCTTCCATTTTGGAGGGGACTTTCAGGGAATAGGGAAAACAGGTTTTAAAGGAGGATTTGGGGAACAGGAAGTATTGCCTGAGGGTTTCAGTACAACGCAGCCGCAGCCAGGGAACTCTCCGTACCCTGAACTGCTGCTTTTCAGGTAATGGCTCCTGCCTCTTGCCAGCAATCCCTGGGCAGTAAATGAAGTTGAATTTAAGCATTGTTTGAGGAATGAGGACTCCGGGCTGCTGGCAAGGGAATAAATTTGCCTCTTGACATCAGAGGCTGTCACTGGCAGCAGGTGACCCTGCCCTGGGCTGTGGGCTGTGCGCTGTGACATGGCAGTCTTCTCAGGGGCTCCCATGCCTGCCTCAGCCCATGAGAGAGAGACGCTATCCGCACTGCAGGCCTGGCACTGGGCAGATGGAACTCAGGCTCTCTCTACCTGGGATTTGGAGACTCCAGAGCTGGGAATCAGCTTGGGGCTTGGCTAAGGATGCACAGCGAATGTCAAAGACAAACACCCCCCAGCTTCACTTGCTTGTAGAATAGCTTTCGGGAGGAGCTGCTGCCCTGTGGGGGCCCAGGAAACATGGCTTGGTTATGTGACAATCCTCAGACTGTCCTGGGGCCTTGCGAGGGACTGGTCAGAGTCCATCCCAGAGACTACCTTGGCAGTAAGGATTGTGGAGTGTAGTAGGCAGGGGGGTGGCATGGTAGAAAGAAGAGCTAGGAGGGGGTTAGGGGGTGTGGAGCAGAGGGAAGGGACTTGGAGGAGGCGGAAGCGCGGAGTCTAGATGTGGAGGTGGGTGCCTGTGCAGACCCACATTCTCCGCTCCTTCCTTTCAGCAGACACCGCAGTCACTCACACATGGTGACCAAACCAGCCTAGAGCATAGCACTGCGGTCAGTGAGGAGCATCCTGGATGCCCTTTGCTCTCCCTGGCTTCAAATGCATCCTTCGTTTTATCAGACGTGGAAGCGACCCTGTTCTTGATGTTTTTATGATCATTAATTTGATATTAATTCCATTCTTATGAGGTAGGGACTGCCATCACCTCAACTCCTGTGGGAGAGGACCGAGGCACAGAGGGGTCAAGTAACTTGACTAAGGTCACACGGATAATGAAAGAGGAGTGTCAGCTGAAGCTTGCTGGCCATCATACAGCAGGTCTTCTTCCTAGAGGCAGAGGTCAGACCCAAATTTCTATAACTTCTAGCCGCCATGGAAGGAAGGATGGTATTCAGTGTGCTTCAAGGACAGCCAAGGGCAACAGAGTGATAGCCATCTGACTTTGATTTAATTTCGTCTCAAGTACTACAGCAAAGAACCAGCCCCCATCCTCCTAGTCTCTCTTAGTTGGAAAAAAAAAAATGGTGGCAATTTTCTCATAAAAACTCTGGTGGAGTTTTAAACCTAATTATTTGAACCCTGTTTATCCATACAGAGCCCTACCAGTGGCTCACGATGATTTATCTCTATGGATTAAATGTCACAACGGAGGAGCTGTGATCTAAATCATACATTCACCATGGACCTTGAGGAGCGTCAGGAAGGTCTTCCAGGCACACGTACCGAAGTCAGTGCGTGTCTCCCAACTGTCCTCTCTATGTTGTCAGGTGTCTGGAACGACACACAGGATCCTCGCTGAAATCCACGTTCTTTTAGGGAGATGAAACTTTCTTAAGCCAGGTAAGCCTAATGGATTCACCACTAGCTTCGATGGCCTCTCTTAGCCATGAGAAAGCCCTGGAGGTAACCAAGGACAAGAGTGCAACAGCAGGGCCCAGGTGTGTTGCTATTCATTGTCTGATGGGTACGTTAGAAACCATCTCCCTGAGAAAGAAGACCTGACATCAGAAACCTGCTACAGAGCAACACACGGTGGAAATGTCCCGAGAGGTCACCGCTAGAGGTAGGACTTTAGGAAAGATGCGTGTGCATGCTTGCATGGCTGCATTCACGTGTGCATACGTGCGTGCATGCCTGTGTGCATGCCTGTGTGTGTGTGTGTGTGTGTGTGTATGTGTGTGTGTGTAGGCAAGAATGTGACATCAAGTGTCTTCCTCAATCACTCTACACTTTGTATTTTGAGACAGGATCTCTCACTGAACCCGGAGCTCACTTATTTGGCTATACCAGTTGGCCAGTGAGCCCCAGCAATCCTCCTGTCTCCGCCTCTTCCAGCAATGGGGTAACAGATGGAAGCCACAGTGCCTGGCTCTGTGGGTGAGTGCTGCCGGTCTGGACGGAGGTCACAATGTTTGTGTAGCAAGCACTTCATCGGACTCCACAGCCCACATCCTTCTTCATATGCTGTGCTTGGCGTTAGACCCGTTGGCAATCTCCAGAACAGGGCATCCAGACCTTGGATTTGGATTTAGACCACCCTTTCAATGCAGCACAGACTTTCTGGGCCTCCCCACTGGATGCCAGGAACACCTCTAATTTGTGCCAGAAATCCTGCTTCCAGACCTTGGTGGATGTCTCTTGGACAGAGCAGGAGGTAACCCAGGATGATGGCTGGCTGGCTCACTGGAAGTCATTCCTCCACAGCATGACCCTTCAGTGGAATTTGCTCTTGTTCTGTCTTGAGTGACAAAAGTCCCACACAGGCTCACGTGTTTGAACACTGGGTTCCCAGCTGGTAGATCTGCATTTGAATACTCTTTTATGAACACTAAGCCTAGTTGATAGACATTTCTGCAGTGGTCAGGGCCAGTGAGTTCCAGGTGGCCTGTTCTGGCTTGCTCTTTCTCTGACCAACCCACTGAGATAAGTGTGAACGGATTCATGCTACTGTTGCCGTGGATAGAAGCTTGTCTGGAAGCCATGCCTTCTCTACCATGGTGGACCCTGCCCTCTCAAACTAGAAGCCAGAGTAAACCTGCTCTGAAGTTGCTTCTTGTTGGGGATTTGGTCACAGAGAAGAGACAAAAAAAAAAAAAACAAAAAAACAAAACAAAACAAAAAAACAAACCAAAAAACAAAACAACAACAACAAAAAACCAAATGCAGCTATCAAAGCTCTCCTTGGAATGGGTTATTATGGCACTTCTGAGAACCCAGTAATAGAGAATCCCCGCCTATATTCATGTATGTAATAACTGTTATGATGTGCCTAAGTGTCAAATGAAGGGGAAGGGCAAGAGATAACAGTGAAAAAAAAAAGAAATAGAATGGTCATGGAGTAGAATAAACACAATAAAATAAGGCTAGCTCTGTCATATTAACTGCTCTCATACATAAAATTATAGATATTACATGAAATTAAAACTGTGCAAACCACAAAGCCACAAACCACAAAAATACAATGAGATAAAAGTAGCTTGTTAATAGCGGCCTCTTTACTAGATAGTCTAGATAGAGGACAAGTCATTGCCTGGCGCCATTTTGTCCCTCTCTGGCTTTTCCTCTAACTTTTGTTTTCTCTTAAATTATTCTCTTTTGCAGTTACCTTGGTAGGATCTTTCCATAAAGATTTTTCTGATAAGACACCTAATGAACACTCAGCTCTCGTCAAGCCCTACAGGACCAAGACACCTGTGATGTGATCACTTCCTAAACCGTGTCAGTTATGCCCAAGATACTGTGAACCAGAGCACAGCAGCCATCTCATCCCAGCCAGACTGCTCCCCTCAAGTGACATATACAGAACTTTGCACAGAACAGGATCGCTGACCTGGTTCCTATCACTGCTCTACCCACTATGTATAACCAACCTCCCCTTTGCTTTTCTGTCCTACAAGATCTCAAAGTCTCTGTTAGTTCACTATTGGAAGTCAGTGAACCTACTCACATCTTCTTGTTCATTGATCCTCCTATCTGCCCTTCACCATGACTCGTCTCTTTGATTGGGTCCTCAAACAGGTGGCAGTGCCTAGTTCATTGGAACCCATGTCATAGCATGCTTAGCCCCAAAACAGAAGAAACAAGCTTTGAAGAGCCAGCAAGGAGACATCAGTTACTCAGAGCAAGTTGACCCCAGATGAAAGGAAAGATTGAGTAGTCCTGCTCTTGCTAGATTTTTGTTTTGTTTGTTTGTTTGTTTGTTTTGTTTTTGTTTTTTGTCAGTTGCATACACCTGGGAAGAGGAAACATCAATTAAGAAATTGCTTCCATCAAATTGTCCTGTGACCATGCCTGTGGGGTATTTTTCTTGATTCCTAATTGATGTAGGAGTATCCATTGTACTGTGGGTGATGCCATCTCTAGGCAGGCAGGCCTGGGCTATCTAGGAAAGGTAGCTGAGAAAGCCAGCGGGAGTGAGCTGGTAAAGAGCCTTCCTCCATGGCCTTCCTACTTGAGTTCCTTCCTTGGTTCTCCTCAATGATGGATGTGAGTACGTGGGGTGAAATAAACTCCTTCGAATTGCTTTTGGTCAGTGTCACAGCAACAGACAGCACACTAGGAAAGGTCTGAGGAAGTTGCAGGAATTGCTTTTTGTTTTGTTTTGTTTTGTTTTGTTTTTTGAGACAGGGTTTCTCTTGTGTAGCCTTGGCTGTCCTGGACTTGGTTTGTAGACCAGGCTGACCTCGAACTTTCAGAGATCTCCCTGCCTCTGCTTCCCTGAGTGCTGGGATTACAGGTGTGCACCACCTCACCCAGGTTGGAATTACTTTTACACCTAGATCTTTTCTTATCTTTGCACTTTGGCTGCTGTTGGCTGCTTCTACCACTATTTTGTGAAGCAGTGAAAGAAATAAGAATTTGAGTTTACCGTCCTTTAGAGTAACATCCAGTGAGTCCTTTCCCATTAGTGCAGGCTGGACCTTGCATTCCCTGTTTCTGTTCATTGTAGCTCTTCAGGTTATCCTGAGATTTTTGTCAGGGAAATTTAAAAGTTTGTAAAAAAAAATTTTTTTTTGGGTCTGCTTCTTGTTTCTCTGTCATTTGAGCTCTTTTGGGGAACATTCTGGGCTGCTACCATTTGTCCTTAAAGATTTTATTTTATTTTAAATTATGTGTATATGTGTACCATGCCACCAAGATGGGCTGCATCCCCCTGAACTGTAAACCAGAACAATCCAGTTCTTCCTTACGATGCTTCTCATACATGGCCACAGCAACAAGAAGAGTGTATCATACAAGTGGGAATTCATTTCAGGGCCAGGAAACACAGCTCACCAATGACAAAAGCCTGATGATTACGAGCCTGTGGTTTTTCTAGGATGCAATAAGAACCAGGCCTAATCTGGCCCAACTTGACCTGTGGCAGAGGGTGCTTAGTCACTGGAAAACTCTTGTTAACCTCAGCTGATCTGCTCAGAACACAGGGCTGCTGTCAGGGCCTCTTCAAGGTGTTTTGAGCCGTCGACTCTGTGATGGACTAGTGAGCCTGGGGCGGCACTCCAGGCATTGCCCTCGTACGATGAAGTCCATTGGCTCACGCTGGGAATCTTCATCTCGCTAGAAGGGAAAGCCATGGCAGCAAGAGACAAGCTGGAGTGCCAAGCAGAGGAAATCATTTCGGGTGGGCCCCTGGGCTACGTGTAGTTTTAGATTAAGAGTATGTTTTGCACTGAGGGAAGAAAATCATTACTAAGTCTTACCGATATTGTGATGGGAAGTAATAAAAGGCATTTGGCATTCTCATCTGCGATGTGATCTCTGCATACAAAAGCACTCTGACAGGACGGCAGCTGAGCAAAGGTACAGGTAAAGGATATATTCTAGTGGGAGACACTTTGGGTCAAAGACTTAACAGAAAAGGCACACTTGAACCCCGAACTAATGACAAAGGGAGGGAATGACTTATTTCAGACATAGGCAGTGAAGACAAGCATCTTTAGTAAGAATAGGTGTGTGAAGGAAGCAGAAGCAGGCTGACCACACCAGTACTGTGGCCTTGTGTTTGCTTTTGTATATTGCATAGTGTTCATGAGCTGCGTATTTCCTCAGTAATGACTGATGGTTGAGAACCTAGTCACATTTTTTTTTTTTTAATTTAAGAGACTGCCTGAACCCTACTTAACAAGTCTTAAGGAGCCAGCAGCCTAAGTCTTGGTAACATCACTCTGAAGATGAGGAAGTTGATACTGAGGTGTGGAATGTATTTGATACCCATGACACTTGGGACCTGTTTATTTCTGAGTGTATTTCATTCTGTTTCCTCAACGGTACTGAGGAGCATCAACTGCGGTCAGGTAGTCATAGGTTATGCTACTTTCTCTCTATGCTGGGGTGGGGGAGGGTGTTAAGATGGGGCAGAGGGTAAGCTTTAAGTCCTCTGCACAGTGGCAAGGTCCTGAGGTCAGTCCTCAGGAAAGGGAATGGCTATTAATTTCCAAACAGCAGGCTAGGCTGGAACACTGGCTGGTCCGCCAGGAACCTGGGTCATTCTTTATAGTGATGTCTCCTGTCACTTTGCTTTATCTTTTCAGTAATCTTAAGTGCTGGGTGTGAGTGTGTGAGAGTGTTTGTGTGTGCCTCTATTTGCTTGTGACTCCATGCTTTGGGAGAGCATCCTGCCAGGCTTGACACTGATCCAAGAGGGGTCAACATGACCTGCTCAGTTCTGATTCTAGGGCAAAGCACCAGGTTCCAACATACAGTCGGTTCTTTACAAGAAAGCCATGGATGAGCTGCATCTGGTCTAGGGGGCACATTAAGAAGCCACAGTCAACTCAGATTACAGCAACCTCTCCCTTCAAGCCACGTCAACCTAGGGCAACCTAGCGGTTCCCAACCTTCCTAACACTTTGGCCCTTTAATATAGTTCCTCATGTTGTGGGGATCCCCCATCCACAAAATTATTTCATTGCTACTTCATGGCTGTAATTTCGCTGCTTTTATGAATCATAATGTAAATATCTGATACGCTGGAATATCTGATACGTGACCGCCAAAGGGCTCCCACAGATTGAGAGCTGCCGACCTAGACTGCAACAGGAGCAGATAGACTCACTGTCTTCTAAATGATGGCTTCCCTCCCTCTTCCTTCTGCAATCATTTTTTCAAGCCAAGAAGAGAGGAGAACCACGGCAGGAAACACTGTGAGCAGATGCCTACACCCTTTACAGCAAAAGTGACTGAACAACCAACCTTAATAGTGGCTATTTAAGATAAACGTAATGGATCGGTCTAGTACCATGGTTACTTTAGCAAATTACCCGAGAACAGTGGGGTATGCACTGGAAACCAATTAAGTCTAAAAACCAAGAATCGATACACCAGCCAGACCTCTAACACACAAAGGAGTGGATACGTGGATGGTGCTCTCCAAAGACAGGAGGGTGCAGATCTGACGCATGCCTGGTGTTACCCTCTGTCTAGCATGTGCACTTATTTCTTTGTTATTCGGTAAGTTTTATTTGTGTGTATTTGTGTGTATGTGTGTGTTATGTACACATGTGCGGATGTACACACATGGAGGCTGGAGGAGGACATGCTGTCCTGCTCTGTGCTGCTCTGCCATATTCTCCAGTCAGGGTCTCAATGAATCTGGAGTGAGGATGGCAGCCACCAGGCCTCTGCAATCCTTCTGGCTCCATCCCCAGTCCAGACCTCACCTTTGTACCCGGAATTTTTTATGTGGTGCTGGGATGAGTACTCAGATCCTCAAGCTTACACGGCAACGATTCTTCATAATCACGTGCCCCCTCTTCAGCCCCTCAACAGATATTTTTGAGCAACTCTCATGCTTTCTACAAGCCGAGGCCCCAAAATCAGATTCTGTGGGCTGGTTCCGATTGCCGTGGCTTACTGAGAAGAATTGCTCAGCAGAGCATCATAAATCGGGAAGTGTAACCCTGGTGTTTCTACTCCACAGCATCGTTGTAAAAAGTAGAATTTTCTTCTCTCAGTTGACAGCATCAAGAAACCTAATTCATGAACAAACAGACACAAAAATAACCCAGAAAAAGACTGAAGCTAAAACAAAAAAAATGTGGCAACCGAGGTCAAGTGAACTTGGGGCGTGTGCTCCCAGCGTTTTTAAAACTAAAAGTGAATTTCCCAGAGCAGTTAGTTAGCTGCCTCAGCCTCCTGCTGTCCTGTGGTCACTGAACCCTTTCCAGCCCCACAGAAGGTCCAATTTGAGTCCAATAATAAAACTCATTGTTTTTTCCTCCTCACAGGATAAATACAAGCAGTCAAAGTGCTCTGCTTCCCCACCATTGAAATGTCAGCACCTGGTCACCAAAAACTCACAGGTGGGCCCTAAAAACTCATACAATTGTGTCAACTGCAATGTGAGGCAGATAAGAGGCTGTCATCTTTGAGGTTTCTGTCTGGGTCCCATGGTTGAGGTCAGCTGTAGCCTGTGCAGGCCTTTGCATCGCCATCCTGAGTGAGGGGACCCAGAGTCCTCAAAGCCAGCATAGGAATACGCTTATGAATGCTACTGGAGGAACAAGGGCCGTGGTCCTGGATGGGCTGGGAAAGAGGTGGTGGGTAGTGATGGGAGCAGGCGATGGCCTGCAGGCAGGTACAGCCAACATGAGGTGTTAGGGTCCAGGGCAGGGTTAGCATTTGTGTCCTCTGGTTTCCTAGGGAACTGTGACACTGGGCAAGTTTCTTGTGTCTTCTACAGAAATTAGCAAATGTCAGTGGCTTAGGATAGCCCAGATCTGTTATTTGTAGTTCTGGAGGGAACTTGACAACTCAAGCTTATAAGGACAAAACAAGGTGTCATGGAGCTGGTTCTGCCTGGTGGTCCCTGCTATGTGCTCCTTCCTAGGGCTGCTCAGACTCCTTGGCTACGGCTGCATCTGACCTCTGGCATTTGCTTTTCTTTATGTGTGTACAGCTGCGTATGGAGGGGTACGGGTGTGCACACCTGAGTATAGGGGTGGATGTGTTCACACCTGTGTATGTCGGGGTGCATGTGCGCATGGCTGCACGTGGGGGCTAGGGAACTGTCTTGGGTGTTCTTTGAGGCTGTGCACCATGTCTTGGGAGGCGAAGTCTTTCACTGGTCAGAAACTCACCAAACCGAGTAGGCTAGGCTGTCCAGTAGTGATCCACCTGCCTCCTCCTCTGCAACACCAGTGCCAACAAGATAAGGTATATATTTTTACACATGTGGGTTCTGGGATCAAACTTTGGTGGCAAGCGCTTTACCAAATGAGTAACCCCCTCAGCCCTCAGAAACTCATTTTCAGCCTCCAATCATCTTTTATGCTTCCTTGAGAGCTCTCTGTAGTCCTGCTCGGTTCCCCCCCTGGGGGGGGGGGCGGTGTCAAACAGAGCTCTGCATTCATCTCAGCAGCTCTCGCATCAGGAAGGTCTCTTTGGTGACCTGGGGGACCAAGGTCTGGGATCTCAATGAGTAAGGGCAGATGAGAGACAGTCTAATCAGGCACCATCAACTTTGGAAGCAGGTTGATGAAATGGCGTGATAGAAGGGTAGACTTCCCAGGAACACTGATGTCACTTTGTGTCTTTGAGAACTTAAAAGGATGGGAGAATAGAAGCAGGAACCAATCCCATCTTAAAAATGAAAAGCAAAAGATTTAACATCTGTTTCTCCTGCATTTGGCTCACTGGGGCTTTTTTCTTTTTCTTGTTTTGAGAGAGGGTTTCTCTGCATAGCCTTGGTTGTCCTGGAACTTGCTCTGTAGACTAGGATGGACTCAGATTCACAGAGATCCTTCTACCCCATCCTCCCAAGTGCTGGGTGGGATGAAGAGTTCACACCACCATGTCTGGCTTATTTTTTTTCTCCACAACAGAATGCTATGTAACTCAGTGAAAGTGGTTCTAGCTTTGAGCCTCAGGACAGGGCTGGGGCAGGTACTATTACGTCTTTATGGATAACTCATTAAAATTTTGTTTATAATTATGGTTCTTGTTTGTGTGTATGCCTGCAGATGCCTGCAGAATGCCCTGGATCCCCTGGAGATGGAATTACAGGCAGTCATGAGCAGCTGCCTGACTTAGATGCTAGAAACCAAACATGGGCCTTTGGTAAGAGTAACAAGTGCTCTTAACCACTAGCCATCTCTGTATCACTAATAACCATGAGTAAGAGGATGGATGGATGGATGGATGGACAGATAGATAGTTGGATGGATGAATATACAGAAAGAGAAAGAAAAGCAAGACATAAAGGATCTGATAAGAAGGAACGAAGGGCTGAAGGGAAGAAGATGCAAAAAAGAAGGAAGTTCAGCAAGGGTATTTGCAGAATGCAGGCTAGCCACAGGAGGGCCATGTTTCTCTGAAGGTGAGAGAGAAATGTGGTCTAGGCAGTGACTAAACACATGAGGCTTAGAACCCAGAGAAAGTTCCAAAGGTGACATGGGAGGGGTGGAAAGGGAAGGGAGGAAACAGCTGGAGAAACATATCTAGAAGGGGGCTAATGAGCCACATGGGTAATTATCTGGGCTGTGTGATCTAAGTGGGGTTCTGTAACCTCACTCCCATTTCCTGTGGCTCTTGGGAGTACATGGAGCTTGTTTTAGACATGGTGAGTACCATGAGTGAGCACTTCGCACACTTGTGGCTGGCTTTGAAGGAAGAACCCTAGTGACTCCCCTACGCTGACCTTGATTCTCAGATGGCTTCAAACAATAGGTTAGGGGCTGCTGTGACCATTTTTCTCTGAAATTTAGTATTCCATCCTGTGTAAAGACCCGGGGAATGAAATTTATAAGGCCCAAGAAGTAAAGGACTTATAAGTCTCTGAAGTTCTAAAAGCTTAGAAGATTCACAGTTGTTTTCTTTTTTAAACCTGTGAGGTTATTTAAATAGCTGCTGCTGAAGAAAGGAGAGTCTCTAGCCTGTCAGGCTACCAAGAAGCGCTTGCAAGGAGCTTCAGGGAAGCAGCTGTCTTGAGCCATCTTTTGTGCTGGAGTGGGCTTTCTGTCCTTGAGTTCTCGTAACCTTACACCTGTGAGTAACCCCAATGACCTCACTGATTCACTAAGTTAAGCTTCGGTAGAACTTTTTGCTCTCTGTCTGCGGTGAACAGGCATTGTCTCCCCAGGAAAAGCCACACCACAGCAGCAGTCTTTCAGGGATGTCCTGAAGCTGATATTAGATGGCACCCTGGGTCTTTGAATTTCTAAGTCATCAAATGGCCAACGAAGCAATCTGTCTCTCTTAATCCCAATTTATACCCCAGCTGCTGCATTCGTCTGAGTGACAGTGGAACAGACGGGGCTTTGGCAAATGTCACCCGTGGCTCAAACCTTCATGGCAAATGGCAGAATCAGCTCCGATCTGACCTGAGTGGAAGTGTGTGGTGTGATGGAATAGCCCACGAGGACCACTCTAGGAGAAGGAGGCTCCATGGGCTGAACTGCCCATTGCTATGGCAACCTTGAGACCTCTGTTACAGAAGAAGGGTAAATGTGACCAAGCTTTCATCAGGACACTCGGCTAATGAATCAGGCCAGATCCTTCTCACTGGCGTAAATCTGTAGCTGACAGGTAAGATGGGTGTCTCACAGAGGATGGTGTAGAAGCCGGGGAGAGCTTACTGTGTAATCAACCTTGGGATTAAAATTAGTCTTTGGCTGACACAATGGCTTCATCTGCAACATGGATGAAACAACTGTAATTCAGAGGGGGGAAATCAGACATGACACAATTATGTTCTGAGAGCATTTGTCTAAGACCGAGGACTATTTATTTTCCTCCTTGTAAAACCCATTTTTGAAAACGTCTCATTTCTTCCTTTGTGTCTTTGAGAGGCCATTATAATCTTTCTAAAATTAATAGCACACTCTTTCTGCCATGAGCTTAACCCCATCTAAACAACACACTATGCCTCATTGCTTCATACCACAGATTCTTAGAAACACAGTGGTGAGCAGGACCAGCCTCTGGAGTGAAAACAGAGGGTTGGCAGGGGCATGGCAGGGGCCTCTGAAGGTCAGCGCAAACTGGACTGCCCAGGGTTCCGAGGGTGTATCAGCTACAGGCTGGTGTTCGTTCACAGCAATGGCAGTGTCTAGAGCAGGCGGTGAGCTAACACGCAGTATATCCTCAGTCCACGCTAGCCTCCTCTCCCTTCATTTGCCTTCCATTCGTATCTTTTACTGGTGGAGGCCTTGAGGTGTAACCATGGTGCCCAGTCTTAGCCCAGCTGCCACAGGGTGGCGGGGGCTGGGGAGGTGAGCCACCAGGACCTTTGTATTCTCTGGAATTGTGGCCCTTTCAACCCTCTAAATAAGGAAATGCATTATGACCCCTATGTCATATCAGCGCTTCACATATAAGTGATTATGATGAATCACAGTAGTAGCTAGCTAGTATGCCACAGTGTCTGAGGTAGAGCTAAAAAACTGCCACATCCGTTCTTTTCCCTCACTCTCCATCATCGTCACAGTCTTTACTGTCACCTGTCACCCTTTAGTGTCTACTGCATGCCAGACACTAGTCTAGTACCTTCTTTGGGATCCTCAAGACAGTTCTACAGAGAAAGTGCCACACTAGCCTCCTTGTAAAGCATTTGCAAACAGAGTACTTTATATCCTATGTGTGTGCCTAAGGTTATCTGTGCGCCCTACATGCATGCAGTACCCGTGGAGTCCACAAGAGAGCAGTGCATCTCTTGGAACTGGAGTTCTCAGGTGGTTGCGAGAGGCCTGATGTGGGTGCTGGGAACCAAACCTAGGCCCCTTGGAAGAGTAGCAAATACTCTTAAACAGTAAGCCTTCCCTCTACCCGCCTATTGCAATTGTCAAATTATACTCGGTTATTTGTTTGTGTGGGTATGTATATGGATGTGTGCATACCATGGCACTGTATGTGGAGATCAGAGGACAGTTTTCTTAAGTTCCTTCTTTCCTTCTACCACAGGGGTACCAGGTACTGAACTCAGATCACTGGCCTTTACAGTAGGTGCCCCGGACTGCTGAGCCATTTCCTTTCAGAAAGAGGAAAGGTAGGACTTAGACCAACTCAACAGCTTTGTTTCCCTGCTTTGGTTCCTCCAGACACTGCCTGGGTGTGTGTAGCTGTGGGTTCTATCCTAGGCGCCAGGACCCAAAGCGAGTTAGGCTCACAGAGTGTACGTTTAAGTAGCCAAGTGTCACTGGGCCAGTCACCCACTGTTGGAAGATCTGAGCTGCAAAGAGTGAAAACAGGGTAGGTGACATCCCTGTACATCCTGAGTGCTGGCAAGATGTGCCCTCGGTTGAGTACGACCTGTGTCTGGCAGCCCGAGAAACCTTTGATTAATCTGCTTCACCTTTATCAGAGAGGGGGCACCAGGCCTTGGTATTTCAAGCCCCAACATAGCTGAATATGTGCCCTTGGGTGGAGCTTTGCTAGGGTCCCGCCTGAGTTAACAACACGTCACGTCTGTAGGAGAGCCTGGCAGAGTTATTTCCCTGGCCCAGGGTAGCTGTGGTCAGATGTTGCCTGTCAGGGCAGAGGCCGAGCACTCTGGCAGCTTTCTTCTCTGCTTGGAGTGGCTAAGTCACACCTCACAGGGCTTTTCCACCGGTGAGTCGAGACAGTGTCTGTGCTTGTGACATCCGCCTGTGTGTGAGTGAGAGGGCTAGGTGGTCCAGAAAAAAGTGTGTTGTGGGAGAAGGTGTTTCATCTATGTCCACACAGCCATCATAGCCTCTTGTCAGGGAAGGAAAAGACATCCCAGCTAGATTCATGCACCTCCAGGAATGGAGGCCTCTGGAACAGCTCACATAAGTGCCCCAAAGCTTGCGCTTGTTTTATAACCTCATTTAAAACAAGGAAGCTGTCTTGTGTTCAGCTCTTCCCAGTAACACAAAACCTGTCACAGTCATGGACGCCAGTGCGCCAGGATGGGGGTCGCTCACAGCTCTGTAAGCAGAGCCGAGATGACCTTCACCATGACTCCTTCTGGTCAGGATTCTGAGTCTTTGGAGCAATCATCTCACTCAGAAGGTTAAATAAGGCCACATTGAGTCTGCCTGCGTCCCAGCTCAACGTTCTCAGAAACCACTCCCCTTTCAAACTTTGCCTCCGGTGCTCTATATGCAACTGAAAAGATTAGCATTCTGGGAATGCCTTCAGTGATAAGATTGACAACTGGATGTTCCAGGTCTCTAATTCTCCTGGCACTTGGGAATCTGCCTCTCTCTTGTTTCTGTTCATCCTCCAGTTAATTCACCATGAACAGCCGCCTAAAGGACAGCCCCAACAAGCACACCCTGGACAGACCTCTCACTCCATGCTCTTAACACTGATTGATGCTCAGGTTTGATCTGATGTCTACCGGGTCACAATGTTAGATGCTGATGTCACAGGTCAGCAATGAGCAGGATGCAAAGAACCCCCAGTCTCTGGGCGGCTCCCCCACAGCAGGAAAACACACAGTAAACAAATAGCACCACACAGAAGGAAGTGCTGTGCGAAGAATGAACGTCAGCTGGCATGGGGAAGGATGAGCGGGGCTTTCGCTCTGTCTGGGGCGTTAGGTGGTGGGTAGCTTTACTTCCGCTGTGACGGCCTTGACTTTTTGATCCTCACTGAACAGGAAACGCTATGTCTGAAGGTGTCCCTGGGCATGATGGGAAGTCTGGTGCTCTCACATTCACAGGCTTTGGCAGCTGTGGCTGAACCTTCTGGGCCTTTCCATTTTAAAAAGCATGTCATGGATAGAATGCCAAGTGTTTTAGTGTGTGTGTGTCTCTCTGTGTGTACATGTGTGTATCTCTGTGTGTGTCTGTGAATGTGTCTCTGTGTCTCTGAGTGTACGTGAATGTGTGTGTGCATCTACATGTGTGTGCACATGTGTCTCTCTGTGTGTGCATGTGTGTATCTCTGTGTGTGATGTAGATGTGTGTGCAAGTGTCTATCTCTCTCTGTGTGTATCTGTGTGTGAGTATGTGTATCTGTGTGAGTGCATGTGTGTATCTCTCTGTGTGCGCATGTGTATAGCGCCCTGTGTGCCTGTGTGTATCTCTGTGTGTGCGTTGGCACACATGTCTGCATGAGGCAGTTGGAAACTACCCTTGGTGTTGCTCTCCACCCTCCACCTTGAGACAGGATCTCTTGCTCATCACTGTGTTGGCCAAGCTTGCTCACGAGCTTCTGGGGGTCTCCTGTCTCCGCCTCCATCTTGGCACACTTATGAGACTGTGCCTGGCTTTACATGGGTTCTAGGATCTGAACTCAGGTCCTTAACTGTGCAGGAAGCCCTACTGAGCCATCTCCCAGCCCCCAAGAGTTTCAATGTGATCAGAGGCCTCTATCAGAGGGGTGAAGTCACCTGTGGAAAAATTTAAATCTGTTCTGTTTCAAATTAGCAGTGGTGGTCCCATGAGCAACAAGCTGACTCACTGTCTCAAGAGCCTCTGAGTCAGCACTGTTCTGGGGGGTGGCCAGGGGGTATGTGTCTTGGAACCAGGATGCTCTGATCCTGACCCAGAGAGGTGCCAGACCCCACAGTGAAGGCAGGAATTCAAACTACTCACAAATCCTTACCTGAGTAGTTCCACTGTGAACCCACAAGATCTGGCAACTTCTCTGAATTTTTAAAACACGCAGACCCTTGCTATATATGAGTCAGGTGCTGCCTTAATTGTTCGTGAGTGTATGTGTGTGTGTGTGTGTGTGTGTGTGTGTGTGTATCTGTATGTGGGTTTGTACATATTAGTACATTGCCCAAAGAGGACTGAAGAGGAGGACCCCAGGAGCTACTGGCGAAGGCTGGGAACCAACTCCAGGCCCCTGAAAGGGCA
The DNA here is from genome assembly GCF_907164565.1 of Psammomys obesus. Classification (NCBI taxonomy): domain Eukaryota; kingdom Metazoa; phylum Chordata; class Mammalia; order Rodentia; family Muridae; genus Psammomys; species Psammomys obesus. The sequence goes on along the minus strand of NW_026596034.1, from coordinate 34,360,070 downwards.
ACTGCTCCTAACTGCTGCGCCACGTCTCTAGCTCAGGAGGGACCTCTGACGTTAGAAAAAGAGCTCAGTGCTGCTTCACACGGTGCTATTATTGCGATTTATTATTATTACTAATTTTACATATCATTATCTTTACTTATTAATAATTAATAATATTATTATGCTGAGCTGAAAACTGAGCCCTGGGCCACAGGGCAAGCACTTCCTCACTGAGCCACACCCCCACACTTGGTGATATTTTTTTAAAAGACAAATGCCACCATTTTAACAATGGAAATATAAGAGTTGAGGATTGTCAAATATTGTTTTCTGCTCTTTACCAGAAACAGCTTTGATTAACTTTGGCTATTTCATTAGCCTGTGGGAAAAGACCAAGCACTGAAAGATACCTCAGTGCCTGGAGGCAATACTAATGGAATTACAAAGTAGGGGCAATGTCTGTGGTCACCAAGAAAACCACTTCTAACCTTCCGGACACATGGCCAGCCAGGCTCCTCTCTCACTGACCTTAACTGAGTTCCTCTGCTGGCTCCTACCTTAGGGACATTTTTAGTCATCATCACAACAGATCAGAGAGGATGAGAGTTAAATTTAGTTCCTTGAGAGTCAGGATACAGATACAGTCAGAATACTTCAGTTCTAACATCTATACCTCCAGACCCCCTGTCCTCAGAATTTTCTTCTATTCTAGCACTTCATTCTGCTCCTATGTAGAAGACTCCTTGCTCTCCATGGAATTATCATTCTATAAAATTGACATCTAGTTAATTTACCCTCCAAGGTGAAATGGCCCAATCAATTTTTTTTTAAAAGGTGGAATCTGTGTACATGTTAACAGGGTCCAAAGCAACATCGCAATTGAAGGGCGAGGTGGGTCATGCCTGTGTTCCCAGCATGCAGGAGGCTGAGGCAGGGGAATTGCTGTGAACTTGAGGCTTTAGTAGATTGCCTAGGGAAGGGAAGGTCTGCTTGGGCTACTTATTAAAACCCTGTTTCGGACAGACAGAAAGACAGATACACACAGACCGAATGACTCCTAGCTTAGCCTTCTCACCACGTACAGAGAAGCCAGTTACAGTCTGCAGCGTCCTGGGTTGGGAGTAAGGTGTCTAGCCCAGCCCTGTTAAGTTACCACTGGAGATAAATAACCAGAGGAAAAATGCATTTCAAAGCATCTATTACTTAGCAGATTTCCACAATGTCAGTATAACTGTGGGAATACCCAGGGATCTGTGAGGGAGACACCTGACCAAACTCTGAGTTAGAGGCAGACTATCTGGGATAGAGTTGAATGAATGCTGTTCCCGTGAGAGAGCCCTGAGGTCAAGGTGACTGTTGGTGACAACTGCTCTGAAAGGCCTGGTTTGATTGTCAGCGGCGTAAGGCTTGGATCTCAGCCCAGATCCGAGCTGTGGCAATAGAATCTGCTGTGGGATTGACTGAGATAATGCAAGATATTTATTGATGGCTTTCCCACTAGTTGACCTCATGGTCAATTATTATGAAAGTGTCCTGGGTAAGAGTGAAGACATTCTAAAGAGACCCTTGGGCCTTCCCCTTGAGTATCAGACTATGAAGACACCATTTTGTCTTCAAGAAATTGTGAGAGGGTCCCATGTTTGGAGAAGGTAAAAGCTGAGGCCTGGCACCAGCCACAGGGAAGCTTGTCTCCTGGGAGGAGATTTTATAAACTGATCAGAGCTTGTCAGCCCACCTTGCAGGGAAGAACAGAGTCCAGAAGATGAATGCTAGTGATGGGCAGGACCACGCTTTGACCAAGATTGCTCCACTATGGCTTTTTAGTTGACCTATTAGCTTTAACTGTTCAATGGGCATAGCCTAGAGTCTGTGGAGAAGGGAGTCTCAACTGAGGAACTTTCCAGATCACACTAGCCTAAGGGTGTGTCTCTCTGTGTGTGGGGTTGTCTTGATTATTAAGTGATGTAGGAGATCCAGGCCACTGTGGGTGGTACCATTCCCTGGGCACAGATCTGTGAGTGAGCCAGGAAGCTACATTCTTCCATGAATTCTGCTTCACGTTCTTGTCCTGACTTCTACCAGGCAGTGATGGACTGTGGCCTGGAAGCTGAAGTTAGCACTTTCTTCCCCTAAACTGTTTCTGGTCAGAGTGTTTTTAATTACAGAAACAGAGAGGAAACCAGAACACTAGTTAAGTCTCAACTGAGTGCTAGGGCCACAGAGAGGGACTTGAGTGGGGACATAACCACAGCCACCGCGTCTCTCTGTTCCTTTTCCTGGTGTGGCTGCATCAAATCTCTTTTTTCTGATTTCTCATCAGTACAGATTGTTGATTTGGCCGATAGAGATGGTCACTGAGCCTGCCTTGTCAGGGCTGGCAGGGCCCAGGCTCTGTACCAACTCTGCTGACAGATGCCCAATGTATCGGGATGGTATCTTATGTGACGTGGACAATAGCACCTCTGAGTATCACTCAGGCACCACAGCCTTCATAGATGGAGCTGCACCCTCCAAAGATGGAGTCAATGAAAGCTCGAGTCGTCTCAGAAAACCCACAGGTGCACTCAGCAAAGATGGGAAGTGGGATGGGGTGAGACGGTCATGGGTTTTAAGGAAGACAGCAGTGGAATGAGGACGGTCCAGCTGTCAGGGAGGATCGCAGCCACTTCTGCAGCTGTCCTTCCAACCCTGGCTCGGCATGCTGCTGGCTCGTTCCACACACAGACACAGCATCGCAAAGGAAGGGAAAGCGTCATCAGGTTGGGGACCTGGCCATGCCCTGTGGATCAACAGCATCTGTAGAACCGTCCCCCTGTAGCACTGTTTTTGCCAAATGGGCTTGCAGCTCCCCACGGAAGCCCAGTCACCTTCAGGGCTAAAGGGAAGGGCTACCCTCACTCATCGAAGCCTATTCTCTCATGATCTCTTGCCTTTCAGACTGTCCTCCCCTGTCACCTGGCCAGTCACACCACAACTCTTCCTCTTCCTCTTTTCTAAACATGAACATGCAGCAGGCAGAGATCATAGGCCGAGGCCTCGCCGAAGCCCCTCTTCACAGCAGTTCTTGGCCAGAAGCTCAGCTCACATGGTTCGGCCATCTGCCCGCAGCAGATCACAGCCCAACACGGAATCAAAGCTCTGTTCCGCATCCTCCCTGCCTTGCTCCTTGTCCGCACACTGCAGGGACAACTTGCTGATCTCTGAGAGAGTAAGCGACTTGGCGTGTTCTTTTTTTTTTTTTTCTTTTCCTCTCACGGTAAAGGAAACTAAGACTATTAGATCCTCGTTGGATTTGAAAAGCAAAACAAATCAGAAGAAGGAGACCCTGAATTTTTCTGTGAGTGTCTCCTGCTCTGGGTGGTGCTGTGTATATGATGGCTGGCAATTTCAGTGTGTCACAACTACTGGGGACACTGTTGCATCAGGCACTTGGCCAAATGCTTCCCATGATCCTTTCCTTTCTCCCTCCCCAACAGTCATTTGGTGGGGGGGAGCTGGTTCCACCTTCTATCTTTCAAATCTGAAAGGCAAGTGTGGCTTGCTAAAGGCCACATAGCAAATGAATGGTAAAGCTGGAATTTGACCATGGAATGCTGGGTAAAAAGCTCACCCTCTCACACACCATCTGCCACACGATTTAAGGGGAGGACGACGTATCAGTGGAGTTGAGCAAAGGCTTAACAGAGGCGCATTTCTCTTGGGTTTAAAGGATGTGTAGGAGTGGGGAAGACTCAAAGGAGCCTGGGGGGGGGGTATGGCAATTATCACTCCATGCTTAGGTGGCTTAGTTGGTCAGAGTTGTTTTGCTGAGCTCAGGGTTGGGAAGGTGACCACAGAGGGGCAAACTAGAGAACGTTCCATTGGCCTGAGACTATGGGAAGAGAGTGGGGCACACCTTTGGGGGTGGCGGGAGGGTGCTCCCTGCAGCATGAGCTTCCTGATGGAGAGGGAGAAAGGCTGTGAGGTCCAGGAAGGACCCAGGACAGAGAGGTAGTTTCCTGGAGGAGAAAATGAAGTGACTCAGGGAAGAGAGGGGTTGGCAGTGTGCTGCCTGAGGCCAGCTGTGACCCAACACTGTTATGTGGCCCTGGGCTGGTTCATCAGCTTCCCTCGGTCTCTGTTTCCTGATCTGTGAGGTGGGAACCAGAAAAGTGGCTGTCTCAGACTGGCCTGGAGGAGAAGTGAGACAGTTCATGTCCAGAACCTCCATGATGCATGGAAAATGCTGTTGGTCACATTCCTACTTCAGAAATCATGACCTTTTTATCACGGCTAATGCTTGAAGCATAATTAAGATATGCCAGGCGCTGTTTTAAAGACTTGCACTTATCATTTAGCATAACAATTAAAAGAAGCCTACCAGGGACTACATTTATTATTGGTTTTGTTAGCATATGCTAATTATACATAATAATGAATTTCACCATAATGTTTATTTCTATATTTAATATATCTTGCTCAAATTCACCCCCATTGCCCTTCTCCATGACTTTCTACTCTGGCTGACCCCCCCCCCTTTTCTGAGAATTTGGTGGCTATGTGTATAGAAATACTGCTGCAGGCTAGTTTTGCATCCTGGCAACTACAATGAATTGGCTCCTTAGTTGGAAATAATATTTTTCATATGGAGACTTTTGTGTTTTCTATATGATATATAATATACATTATATATATTATATATTTATATATTGTCTTTAAATGGGCTAATTTTTCATCTCACTTTCTGATGTGGGTGTCTCTTATTTTCCTTTCTTGCTTCATTGTTCCTGCTAGGATCCCTAGCACTGTGTTGAGAAGCGTGGTCCCCCTGCCCTGCTTTCTGGTTCCCACCGTGGAGGGTGAGGTCAGCTGTAGGCCTTCCATGGAGAGCTCTTATTATGTTAGAAACTTTTCTTCTGTTTCTAATTCATTCAACAGCTTTGCTCACCAATGAGGTCAAATATTCTTAAAAGATTTTCTTTTTAACTGTACAGAATGAGTATATATGTCCGTGGGGGGGGGGGGGCAGGGTAGGACTTGCATACTTGAGTACCAATATCTGTGCAGACCAGAAAAGGGCATTGGATCCCCTGGATCTGGAATTACAGGGGTTGTGAGCTGCCTGATGGGTGCTGGGAGCTGAATTCAGGTCCTCTGCAAGAAGAGCAAGCACTCTTAAGGAGTAAGCCATCCCTCCAGCCTGCAGTTGGATATTATTAAATAATTTCTCTGCATGTAAGACTACCACACAGTTTTTGTTTTCATTCTGTCTATGTGGTGGCCATGATGATTGATTTTTGCACATTAAAACATGCATGTCTCCCAGGGACAAGCCCCACTTGGTCATGGTACAGGACTTAATGTGCTCCTGGATTTAGACTACTGGTATTTGCCAAGGATCTTTGCCTTAATATCCATCCCATCAGGGAAAGCTGGCCAGTAACTTCCTAGTGGCATCCTCCTCTGGCTTTCCTGTGAGGGATGAATTTGGAAGGGTTCCTTCCTCATCAATCTTTTTTGAAAGTTTCAGAAAGACTGATAAAAGTCTTCTTTCCACGCTTGATGGAGCAAGCTCCTGGCCTTGGCTCTTGTTTTGGTCTGTTCGGAGTCTGTATTTGTGCATGAGTCAGGCGTGGTAGGATGTCTGCCTCTAGGAACGTGGTGTTCATTCCTTCTAGTGTACTCCACCTGTGGATAAAGACCCCCCGAGGCCCTTTTACACCTCTGCAGCATTACTTGTACTATCTCAACTTCCATTTCTGATGATTGCGCTTTAGTTTTACTCAAATCTTCTCTTCCTTTCTTCTCAGTCTAGCCAAAGTGTTGTCAGTTTCTTTTTTTCTTTCAAAAATATCAAGGCTTCTGCTACATGATTCGGCAATCCTGCATTTGTACATTGGTCCAGGATTGAACTCAGGGACTTAAACAAGTGGCACAATGACATAAAGGGAGTGCAGTGACCATTGCCGCACTGGTGGCAGACAGGCTGTGGGGACAGCCAGAATAGCCATGAGCAGACGGAGGGATACAGGATGTATGGTCTATACTCCTAGTGGAACCCCGTTCAGCCTTGAAACAGGAAGATGTGAAATGCATAACATTACAGATGGACTTCGAGGACATTGTGCTGAGCGAAATAAACCGGGCACAGGAACACGAATACTGTTTGGGCCACGTCTTGCTTTGCTTTAACTGTCAATTTGGCATAGCCCAGGGTCATCTGAGAGGAGAGCAGATCAGAGTGGCCTATGGAGAGAGTGTCTCCACTGTGAGCAGCATTGTCCCTAGGCAGGCCTTCCTGAGCTGACTACAAGCCAGCCTGAGAGCCACCAAGCAGCATCCTTCACGGTTCCTGCTGTACTTCCTGGCTGTGAGCCAGCTCCTTGACTGGAGGTAGACGCTGGCTGTGGAATGGTCATCGGGCTTGCCTTTCAGCTCCTGCCATGAATCCCTGCGCTGATATCCTCAGTGATAGACTATGACCTGGAATGTGAGCTGAAATAAATCCTTTGCTTCCCCCAGTTGCTTTTGGTCAGGGCATTTGTCACAGCCGCAGAGATGGAACTAGTTTTAGAGACACTCAAGCAGGTGGAATCAGGGAATGGAACAGTGATGTCCTAGGGCTGCAGAGAGGGGGAAATGAGGTTCCACTTTAAGCAGCAGGCCTGAAGCTCCATCCAGGTAAGCATGATAGACACTTGTCAGCACCGCATCCAGAGTCAAAAACCTGGCACTGCATGCTCAGTTTGCAGAGTGAATGTCTAAAGATGTCAAGTAAGAGAAGCTACTATTAGATTTAGCAACTAGAAGGTGTTGTCCAGAAAACCCTTTTAGGAAACTGTAGCTGGTTGGAAGAGAGGATTTTACAGGGAGGAGTGAGCCCTGGGGCTCCTCTGCTTTATCAGTGTTTAAGGGCGAGAACAGCAGGTGCTGAGTGACGAAGGCAGGCCCGGAGGGCTGCCCCCAGGGTGTGGCCTGTGGACCTTAAGTTTCTTTTGTCTTATTGTTTTTGTCCACAACTCTCCCTAGATTTCTAGTGAGGGCTTATCAACAGGTTGCACCCTGACAATTACTCCATCCCATTTATAAAGAGTTGCCTGGTGAGAAATGAAATTCACTGTCTTACCCTGATGGAGGATGAGAGGAAGTGGATAATAATTGGGGGTTGGGGGTGTACTGTTTTTATTACAGCCTGAGGCCATGATCACATTAAAACTAAACACTCTTCCGTGCTGCTTTAAAATGTCATTGACTGTGAGCTGCAAAACCATTTCACAGAGACCTGTGGATGGAAAAGAAAGTGCCTTACGAAATTTAATGGGTTCTACAATATCTTTAGACAAAACAGAGAGAGGTCTTCAGCACAGCCCTTGATACTGTGATAATGTCATACTGAAATATCCTCAGTTCACAGAGGCAGGGAAGCCACAGGACCCCTGGTTGACCTGTGCTATCTCTGGCACCTTAGAGTGGATGGCAAATAAACAGACAAACAGGTGCACTGGCAAAGGGGTGTCGGTGATCTCCTGCAACCACACCTACCAGTTTTGGAAGTCAGTGATGTTCTTAAAACAGGAGTTCATTTTACATTCTTAAAATGAACATCATGGTTGTTCATTTCAATTAGCAGCTTGATCAGATTAAGAAATTCCCAGGGTGGGGCTCCAGAGGTAGTATCCTATACTGAGTTCATGCCTGGCAAGCAAGAGCACCAGAGCTCTGATCCCTAGTACCTAGTCCAGTGGGCATGGCAGTCTGCCTGTAATCCCATCTGCCTTGCATGGCTGGCAGATGGTTCAGAGGGCGAAGCGCTTACCATGCGATCCTGAGAACCTGATCCCCCCCTGCCCCAAGAGCCCATGTAAAGGCCATGCACAGTGATGGAATGGGAGGCATGGATGGGGGAGGCAAGCAGAGCCCAAGTGTGACAGGTGACGGATGGCAGTAGTTATATAGTCATGAAAAGGCCACAGCCAAAGCAGAAGCAGGAGGCTTCAGAGCCAGTAGCGTGGGGTGTCATGTAGGTAGGAGAACCCCAGAGTCTTCTAAGGAGGCAACGCAAGATAAGATGGGAGGACAGGGAGGGCTCGGTGTTGCAGTGAAGATTTGGACTGTTTCAGTCTAGAGAAACATACAGTGCAAATGCCCTGGGGTGAGGATGAACTTGGCCCCTGGGAGCAGAACAAAGAGCCAGCTGTGAGGAAGCTCCGAGGAAGGCCAGCTGGAGTGCAGTCTGTTGGTGCTGGGGATAGGGTAGGATGAACATAAACAGCTGGATGTGGACAAGGTGACTGGCATTCCATAGTGCTGTCTGTTTGGGTCACAAGTAGCTGAGATATTCCCCCCTGTCCCAACATTTGTTCACTTTCATGGCGATCCAGATGGATGAATAGGGTTAAGGTAGGCGATTAGTTACTGCCGAGGCTACATACCCAAGAACATGGGGAAACTGTGTGCAACAAATTACCAATGAGAAAGAGAGAGAGAGAGAGAGAGAGAGAGATCCTCAAGTGGGCTGAATAAGTGGGGGTATATCTTAACCAACCTAAAAGATGTAACTGCAGAAGGAAGGAATATCCCCTCTTGCTCCCTGTGACTAGTGTTTGCAGAAGGCGCTGCTGCACAGCATGGGGTTTGGATTAGACTCAACATTATTTTTTTTTCTGTTCTCCCAAAGGCCATTATCCAATAACCTTTATCCAGCAGCATAATGAAATTAGAGGTACATGCCATCTCTGTCTATCGATTGTGGTCAGATGCTTCCAAAGGCAATACCAACTTTTCAAATTCAGTTCCTTCCCCAACAATTTTAGAAGGTGAAAGAAATTACTGCAGAAGAGATAAAAATGGTTGGATGGTTGGAAAAAGGGTGGGGAATCAGAAAACAAAACACAACAAAAGCCCCCAGCTTTTTGCCCTAGAGGGAAAGCAATAATAAATTATTAATAAATATCTACTCCACGCTCAGGCATAGCTGTGATTCGGCAGGTAATTTAGATAACATTGAACTTTGTCTAGTTAGAAATCCATGAAAGACACAGATGCTGGATTCCATTAGTGGTTTGGCATCTTAGCGCTTCGCTCCAGCTGATAAAACCACGTGTCCGACATGGGCTGCATGTAATCATATTACCTGCTAACAGGATTTGTGCCTGGAATTCCCAGGGAATGCCTTCCCCAGCTCACCCACACGCCCAGTGTCAAATGCATTCTGATAACAGTTGGCACAGATGGAACACAAGACCCACTAACCTGCTAGAGGAGGCTTTAAATATCCTCCTGAAACATTTGCGTCTTGTAATCCAGAAGTTCAGTGTTAACACACAGTAAGCAGCTAGACACAAGGCAGGATTTAGAAGAAGCAGGTTAAAGAATTTGGATGTAATGATATTCTGAGACTGAACATCCTTTTGTCTTGTTGAGAAATCACATGACAAGGATCAAGCCACCTTAGACCCTGTTCCTGGGGAAGAGATGAATGCTGGTCCTGTTCTACAAACAGTGTGGGGCCTCACTGTAGAGAGAGAGACACCATTTGTTAAGAGCAAAGCGGAACAAGAAGACAAGCCTATGAGTTGGCTATTATGACAAATGTGTTGACTAGTCAATGGATAAGGAGTCCCAGAAATGCTCCAGTTAGCATTAGAAAGGCCTGAGTCCCACCTCTTTGAGTGAGGAGCCCTGAACCAAGCAGCTTTGACCCTGCATGGACTAACCCAGACATCCTCTCCCTTTGCAGCAGGATGCCCTATCTAGCCCAGGTACCTGTTTCCACCTGCCTGCAGACTCCTGACTAGGGCACCTCATCTGTTCTCCCTGAATCCTGAGAGGCACGGCAGATAGCCCTGCTCAGAGAGCCCTGGGAGAAAACATACCTGCAGCCTCCAGCTGAACACAGATGGGGCGGGTGTTTCTACACCCCAGCTCCCACCTGTCCTCCCCTTTTCATCCTCTTCCTACTTTAATATTGTTCTCTAGTGCTTCCTGGTGTAAGAATTTCTTGTTTTTATGGAAGTATCTAGTGTCTGATGCCTAGATTCCCTCCCCTCTGCCCCCTTCCCTTTTCCTTCCCCCATTTCCCTGTTGGTATTTGCTGTAAGCTCTAGCCCACAAGAAACCAAATTCTACTGGAATCCCTGTCTCAGCTTTGGCTCTGTGGGAGAAATTAACATTAATTCACCCATCTCAGTTCAACCATATCACTGGCAAGCGCATGCCAACTACTGCTTTGGTTCAGGAGATGCCCAGTTCCTTACCACAGTAAGCTACCTCTTTTCTTTGTTCTGTAAGACCCCTCCCTCTTTACAAAGGGTGGAAATGTCTGGTTTTATGTACACACAGGGCAAGGCTCATAGGCAGCTTTAAGTAAGGGTTAACTTTAGAAAGTCCATTTTCAGATGACAACCATGTTGTGCTGTTCTTTGTGTTTCTCTTAAAAATGTTGACCTACTGGGTCAGGGTGGGTGAGTATCAGAGACAGGGTTTCATTTCATCAATGACACCTTCAGGACTCTGCTATTCAGGAGACTTGTTAGTTTTAAGCCTAATCAGGGAGATGTCAGTATTGTCTCCTGGGTCACAGCACAAGACACTAGTCCATACTGGGAGCATGGGACCAGGTCCATGTTTGGTTTTAAATGAGGCCTCTGAAAATTGTTTTTGACCCAGCCATTGCTACCAGGCCAGGAGGCGCCTTGCATTAAAGATGCCAGCAGGGTGGTTGCTCTCTGTGAATGAAGATTCGAGACTGAATGCCAGGGGAAGTGGGCTCCGGAAAGCAAACACCCCGCAAAGAAATCAAGAAGCAACTGGAAACTTTGCCCTCTTAAAATGCCATGCATAGTCAATTATGCATTTGCGAGTCAATTATGCATTTGTAAGTCGATTACAAAAAAAGAAAACAGATGAGTTTTAAGACTTTAAATGCGCCATGCTGGAAAGAGCTTCGATTTAGGAGAACAATAATTTTTAAAAATGGTTTTAGGTCAAACGAGAAGGGAAGGCTTCCAAAGTGCCTCCTGGGAATTAAATTAAAAAATGAGTAAACTAATTTTATTTGCGGCTTAAATAAAACTCCCCTGAACTGTTTAATGGGCACCTACCTCCTTTAGGTACATTCTGGAGAAAACTCAATTTGCAATTATAAGGCTAAGGAGATTAATGAATCACTATATTTTATTTGTAGTAGAACCAGTGATTAGAAAGATCTTCTTCCCCCCTCTGAGTTAGAGTCACAGCAAGCTGGCTAGACAAAGTGTGGGGGGGGGGGCTGATCTTGTCATTGACCTATTTAGGTGGCTGTATGTTAGCCATTAAATTCAGGGACCAGGGTTATTTATCTTTCCATAAGGAGGACTCCAAGCCTGCTGCATGGCATATAGAAGGAGCCTAAAACTAGAGGTGGAATAAATAAGCCTACAGTGGTGTTTTTAGCTTCATACATTTGAAATAAATGGGCCAAGGGAAGACAGTATTTCTGGAGGTGACAACTGTGTCTTATTTTCCTCAACCTCTAGAATGCAAATTTCATTATGTTCACTTGAAAACCATGCCGGTGTGGCTTCATGTCTTCTTTGTTTACCAAAGTGTTCCTGTCCCCTGACAGCTGCCCTGTCTATTGTAGGTATGCGAACATAGTAGGTTTAGTGAACAGTTAGAGAACCTGAAAACTCCTTTGGAGACCATGAAGGTTGACGCTGACCAACAACTTTACAGGGTCTTGGATCCCCTAGAAGACAAGCCTCTAGGTGTCTGTGAGGAATTATCTAGACTGGGCTAGCTGAGTTAGGAAGACTCACCTGAAAGGTGGACCGCACCATTCCCTGGGTTGGGGTCCTGGGCTGGATAATAATAAGAAAGCAAGCTGAGCAGCAGCATTCATCTCTCTCTGCTTCCTGACTGTGGGTGCCCTGTGCCTAAACTGCCTCATGCCCCTGCTGTAGTGCCTTCCAGCCATGATGGTCTGTTTTCCTTCCAACTGTGAGCCAAAACAAACCTCTCCTTCCTTATTTTTGCCAGATAGGTTGTTACAGCAAGAAAAATAACTAATGGCAAGACCCACCTCAGAAAAGGAACAGATATATTTCATAGTTACTTTCTATGAAGCAACAGCTGTTAGAAAATAGACAGTATATCTCATCATTTTAGGAGCAGTGCTTGAGAGGAATGCACAGACCCTCCACACGCAGGATCTCCTTCTGGGGTTACACCCATCTCTTCAGGTAGACTGTGCCATCTTCATTAGGAGATATGAAAATTCAGGTTTAGAGCATCATATTAGTCGCCTCTTTCATTGCCACGGGCAAGTGTCTGACAAGAAGTGACTTAAGGAAGGAAGGGGTTATTTTGGCTCCATCACAGTGGGGAGAGCTTGGATGGAGGGATGACAGGCTTGTTGCTGTGGCAGTGGGGTATGAGTGAGCTCACTATACTGCTATGGTGTCAAGTCAGAGAGCAGAGACCTAGGGCTTGAACCAGGAGTGGCCATAACCCTCTAGGGCTGACCTTACAGCCCTACATCTGCTGGCTAATTCTCATGTCCAAATCATCCCACAACACCCTAAAGCAGTCCCACCACTGGGCACACGTGTGTGGAAGGGGTATTTTACACTGAAAGCATGTGACAGGTTAGAGTGTTCTAAGGAGGAAGGGGCAGAGCTGGGCTCCCTCAGGGCTAAACTCAGAGAGATAGACTTGGGTGAAGATATAGCTTTGCATGTAGATTCAGGAAACGGGAAAGGAGGAAACTGAGGCATCTGAGACAGGCACCGTGTCTTAGCTGGGTGACACTTAGCAGAGCCTCTACAGTGCTCTGCTCCACTCACAGCAGAGAGTACACAAGAACAGCCTTCTGGATGGGCGTCTGGCACTACTTCGTGGCGACTTCCCCCTACTGGCTGCAGTCTACCCCTCTTCTGGGAGCTGAACTTCCTTACTTCTGAGCCATCCTGTGTCAGTAGCGATTCCCTATTACCGGAGGAGCAGCAGGTACAGAATGAGATGGTGCTGATGTGAAGAGAACAAGGGTACCCACCACAGCTGCATCCCAATTCCAAGGGGGCTGAGGGCCCAAGGCCTCCCACACTAGCCGGGACCTAGATGTATATTCACAGTTTTAACTAAGAAGCCTCATCTTCTCCCTCTGAGGCAGGAGCCAGGAGGGCCTCACTCTCTACGAAGAGGGCCTTTACCTTCAAGAGGCTCTTTGAGCTGATGTGCACATCTGTGAAAGATGGGTAGTGAGACACCGTTCATGAAGAACGCTGACTGTATATTCAGCGTGCCAGCCTTAAAATGCACATATGCTAGGCTATTAGTTCCCAGGGACTGCTGGGAGAGAGGGGTGGGGACACGAGGAGATGGGAGACACGTCCTTCTCAGGCTGTTGTTATCATCCCCTGCTCCATCTTCATTTTTACCGCCAACATCTGTTATTTTCAACTCACTCAAAGGGGGTGGGGGAATCTATGAATTTGCTTATCTGGATCCTGAGGTTATGGGTGACTTCATTTTCTGCCTGAGAAATTTTCTGCAGTATAGAAAGAACACTCAGAAACTAAAAGAAGATACGGTTCATCCGTGACACGAACTACCACGTGGCATTACAGAGGAAGGGAAGCCACAGCATTGGGCGGTCCTTGAGGAGGGGCCAGGTGCAGAGCCAATTGCAGGTGGCCTCCACTCTAGCAGCACAAGCCACGGGAGGGCTGTGCTTCTGAACAAAACTCCTGGGGAGGGGGGGAATGCACCATGGCTGGAGGAGTCCTGGGAAGGTGCCGAGGAAGGCTTTGCAGAGAGGAGGGATGTTTCAATGTTCATAGCTGTCAGTCCTTCTTGTCCACGGGCTCTGTACCTTGCAGTCAACCATTTTTCCAAGCGGGAACGCTGGGAGAAAATAGTGACATCTGTACTGAGCATGGGCAGACTCTTCTCTCACCATTCCCTAAACACGGTTCAGCAAGACTCTACACTGCGTTTACATCCCACGAGGCGATGTGCCAGGGGCGGGGGGATGCCTGTGCGTTCCTTCTATGCCAACAGAATGCCATCTTAGAATCGACTGACTCGGGCATCTTTGAGAGGTGGCAATGGTTGGTTTTAATGTCACTTGCCACAAATTAGGCTGGACTGGAAAAGTCTCATCTGAGGAATTGAGGTGTTAACTGATTTGGAAAGACCTTTCCCAGGAGTGGGTGGCATCTGCTAGTAGCAGCCCAGATAGCAGGGGCATGGCAGAAGGAAGATTATTCATTCGCCATTTGCTTGCTTGGCCTTCCCTCTTCAGCTGGCTTGATTTACCCTGTTGTTGTTGCTGCTGCTGCTGTAGCTTTTATTTTGGTAGACGAATGAGCACTAGGTTCTTTTTCACCAAGTCACGTGCTTTCGGAGAGAGGCAAGATGGCTCAGAAGGGACCCGTCAGGTGGGGGGCTGAACACTCTAATAAAAGCATCTGCAATTGCATTCCCCCCCCCCCCCCCCCCCCCCCCAAAGACTGCTGGGAAAGCAACCATAACCAAGTCATTTCCCAGCCCCAGGACTCTTCAGGAAGGACAGCATTCTAGAAACGCTGAGTCACCGAAAGCCTACAGCACGTCTCTTCCCTAATCTGTGTGGAAGAAACAGTCTCCAGGGTGTTCACCCCGCACAGCACACCTCAGCTTTTCATTCTCACAAGACAGATTATTTCATTACAGCAAAATGGGGCTAGCCTGCACTGTGAGTTGTTTCGTTTATGTGGTTGCTAGGCAACCAATTTGCCCCTTGGGTTACCAAGGCAGCTGAGGGTGCTAAACTTTGCATCATAAATCAGGGTGTTAGGGGAACTCAGGTCAGCCATAGGAATGTCTGAAAGGGTAGGCTTGCGACCGGTGACTGGTGGGATCATGAGGAGGGCTCCAATTAAGTTAAATTTTTGGATTCTAAGCAAGGAGAAAGATAGGAGGAGCTAGAGCTACCTTTAAAGGGGAAGGGATAATGTATACAGAAATACGAGCTACATGAACATAAACACAAGATGTACATAAATTAGATACCAGTCTGAAAAGACTGAGAGTTAAATCTCTCATTAATGATGTTGGGGGTAACTTCCGCCTTCTGAGTTGTCGGGAGCCATCATTAATGCTTGCCTCTTGGCCTGCCCTGACACCTGAGGCAGATTTTTGTGTGCGTGTTTTTATGCATCAGAAAAAGGAGGTGTCACAGATCACACCATCTACCTGGGATCTCCACCCACCAGCTGTGCTGACCGCCGCACTTTCAGGCGAGCCAGAGTTCGGTGAGGAAGGAGAAGGCTCCATGGGTTTGTTTGCTTCCTTGTTCATGCATTTATCTGATGCTCTCACGCATCCCAGGCTAGCACTGCAAGCTCTACAAAACAGCGGAGGATGACCCTGAGCTCCTGATCTTTTTGCCTCCATCTTCTGAATGCTGGCATTTCAGGCTTGTGCCCTCACACCCATGTGGTGCTGGGGGGCCAGCCAAAAGTTTTGTATAGATAGGCAAGCACTGTCGCAGCTGAGCTACATCTCCAGTCACTCCTAGTAGATTTCCATTTCAGTAAAAGGAATAGGATGTACGCATCAGTGGACTCAGCAGTGTGTGTATGTGTCGGGGGGACTGGCTGTCTGGGTTATCCCCTCCCTGTGGTGCGAGGAGGAGACATAGGGGGTGTTCTTTTCAGGACAGACCTGTGAGATTTGCTGATGAGGACACCCTCCTTCAAGGCATAAAGTGGTCCTACAGATAGATGCCAAGAAAGAGCAAATTCAATCTCTAATATCTATGTGAGAAGACACAAGAAAAAACAAAGCAAAACAACAAAACACAGACAGTCTGGAACCATTTACTCTACTTTTCTTTTTTTAAAAAAACTATTTACTGATGTGTGTGTGTGTGTGTGTGTGTGTGTGTGTGTGCATGTGCCACGGCATACATGCGGAGGTCAGGGAACAACTTGTAGGAGTCAGTTCTCTCCTTCCACCACGTGGGCTCTGGGGATGGGACTCAGGTTGTCAGCTTTGGCCGAAAGCACTTTTGCCCACTGAGCCATCTAGCCGGCCCTCTCCCACTTTCTTAAAGTCATGCCTTCGGTGGCCCCTGAATTCTGGAATCCCATAGGAAGATAGGAGCTCCAGGGTCAGACTTGGTTCAGATCCAGCCCCGCTACTTCCTGGCCATTCATGCTTTATAAAACTGCTTAGCCACTCTCCACCTCTGTTCTTTTGTTTGTTTTTCAAACCTGTAAAAAGTGCAGCTATTACTGTTACAAATATTTCATGGGACTTTTGGTGATTAAACTATACTATTTGTATAAAGAATTTAGCATAATGAGCCCTCAGAAAGACCAGCCATCACTGACAGTAGTACTAAAAACAACGACAGTTACACAGGTCAAGGATTAGAATAGTCTCAGCAGGCTTGGCACAATGCAAGTGATTCTATCAGCCATTACATGCCACCCAGACATCAAGTAGCCCAGATGGACAGACTGTGGACTTATGGGAATCCATTCATATTTGACTCCATGTTCTGTTTAATAGACTTCCCACGTTTGGGGAATTTCCTGAGCCTTGGCATCACAGACAGTCAAAGGTTGATTGGCCCACAGTTGTAAGAGGCTTCTCCATCCTGAACACTGAGTGGACCCAGAGCTGCTGAGCTGGGTTACTGTGGGAGGTGCCTCTGTGTGGAACTCAGCAGAAGAGCCTACAGAACCACCTTTCCCAGTTTACATGGTAGCCACAATCTGGCCCCTGCTTTCTGGTACCCTCTGGACCCCTGCATTAACCGCTCAGGTGATGAGAAGCTTGCCTAGAGAAGCAGATGACTTCTGTATCCGGATGGTACCACATCAACACTCAAGTCTCAATGTCTGTCTCACGAAGGAGATCCCCGAGGAGAGGTAGGATGAAAACCTGCAGATGTTTCTACAAATGTTTTCAAAAGTCACCCCTTCTGTGGCCAAAGGATCCCAGGACTCCGCTGAGTGTTCTCAGGTGTCTGCCAAGGTCCTTTCTAAAGAAGACCTTCTAAGTTTCAGTCTTGGAGGCTCCTTCCCTTCTGAATCTCCCAGGGTCACAGGGGAAAACAAAGGTAACATCAGGCACTACACAATTCTAGGGAACTAATAAGGCAGTTTTACACCTCAGCTTGCCCTTTGTTCATTACCGCTGACATTATTTACTCCCTTTGCTTAAATGTGAGCACAATTTAAAACAAGTTGGGCACAATTACTTTTTTTCCAATCTGTCTTAAAATGTTGGTCAAAAACCTACTAGGTGTTAGGGACTGTACCAGGAATGGAAAGAGAGTGGTGACAGGCTGTGTCCTCTTAGAGTCTCGTGTGGATTGGTTGAGATTCCTCGGATTACAGCAGCTTTGGCCTTTTCTGAACTGCCCTGAGAAATCACCCTGCGCCGATTCCACACAGAATCACCCTGTTAGTTGGGACTCTGTCCAAGAAGATCCAAAGGCATGATTTAAAGTCCTGATACCTCAGGGGTAGAAGGAGGACGTGAGCAGAAAAAGTGTGGTTTTCTGAAAAAGGTGATCCCGTACATGGGAGAGACTGAAGTAGCTCGATATGCAAATGCAACTTAGAAGATGTGTTTGTTTGTTTGTTTGTTTGTTTGTTTTTGTTTCCCTTAAGAACCAGCTTCAGACCCAGGCTTCCATGCCTGGACTTTACTATTTTAACCTGGTCTTTATGGAAAGCGTTTCAAACACTTGGCAGTTTAAGGAGTGCTTCTAAGGGATCGATATAACAAACCTGGGGATTATCAGGGCAGGATAGCGCCACCCACGCTGTGCAGACTAGAAACCGAGACCCATCTTCTAGAAGAGGAGAACAGCGCTGGGACCCGAGTCCAGAATGAACTGAAGCATCCACAGCAGTGGACCACAGCCATGTGGCCACACCGTGTGCCAGCCACAGAGAGAGGGCCATAGTGTGCAGTCTCTGGGCTTTGCATTTGAAAAACATTCTAGCGTGTGTGTGTGTGTGTGTGTGTGTGTGTGTGTGTGTGTGTGTGTGATACCTCCCAGGGTCTGTTCATCTCTGACCCCCAATGCTGGGATTGTAGGCACACATGAGCAATACCTCACTTTTACATGGATACTGAGGATTTGAACTCAGGTCCTTTTGTTTTCACAGGCAGTGTACTTACCCACTGAGCCATCGCCCCAGCCCAGCTCTGTATCTCTTTGTGGGTAGAGAGCCTCAGAGCAGCCTTGGCTTAAAATATTAGACGCATCATTTATGTAAGACTGTGAGAAGCCATTGTTTAAAATAACATCCATTACAGACGGAATCTAAAGACTGCTTCCAAATCGCTGCCAAATTTTTTTTTTTTTTGGTCCTATCTTCTTCAAATAATTAAGGGTTAGCAACTTCAAAATTAATTCCAGTGGTAAGCTGTGCATCTGGTTTAATGGAGCTCATAAATCAATCCCATGAGGTAAAATCTATTTTAAGAAGTCTACGGAAGAGGTGCTGTTGCAGAGACCACAGTACGTTATTTCTTTCTCTTCAGAGCAGCCCAAGACCCCTCCTCCTCCCCCACCGTGAGGTACAAGGACTAATTGTGACTGACTGGGTCAGAACTAGAAACAGGCAGATTCCCGGGTTGAGGCCAGGTCTGCTACAATAGTTCAGTGGAAGTTTCCCAAGAGATATGTTCATGTTGTAATTCCTGGGACCCGTGAGTGTGACCTTATTTGGGATCTTTGACAGATGTGATGGAATTCAGAAGATTCGAGTCCGAAGACAGGTGATTCTGTAAAGATGAGATGTAGCCATAAGCCAAGGGATGGCTGAAGCCACTGGGGAGCTCAAAGAGGCAAGAAACACACTCTTTTTGTACCGTCACAGGGGCGTGTGGATTGGCTGACACCTTGAGTCTGGGTTTATAGCATCTGGGATGGGTAGAGAATACATTTCTGTCATCCCAAGTCACCAAGCTCATCACAATTCGTTGTAGCAACACTGAAAAATCCACACACCTGCCCATTAACAAACTCAGTCTTGGGCTCGGCAATCAGGGCCATAAGAGCCTCCTGGAGAGGACGGGGTACTGTCAAGTCTAGGGTGGCATGACTGACCACAGAGCTCTGCTTGTGGCCGGACATGGCCTTTTCCCCTTTAGAACCGGCACCCAGAGCAGGTGCAGAGATGAGCATCTTCGGGCAGGTGGACGAATTGCTCTAGGTGGGCTCCGGGGGGCTTTCCAGTTTACTACAAACAACCCTCCCCTCCAAGCAGACACAGCAACCATGAGACCCCCTAACAGGTTCTCAGCGTGGCGAGTCTCGCCAGCTCATCAGAGAGGAGGGAGAAGTGGGTAGCAGACACGGATGGTGGTTCCATCTCACGAGTCACACAAGCCTAATGCTTTCCGAACACCTCGGAAGTTCACCAGACAAGCGAGGCCTGAAGCTCCGAAGGCGTCTCCAGCATCCTTCCTCCCGGCTCTAGGGCAACATTAAACCCCGTGCTGGCATGCTCCCAGTTTCAACGTACAGGCTGGCCCGTCCCAAGTGTAACTCACCCTGCCTGCCCTGCCCTGCCCAGCCCCTCTCACACATGCAGCGTGCATCACTAATAACTAGACAATCTCAAAGTCGCCTCTGAGCAGAGAACATTTGCTTGTGCCTGGAGGTGCCTGCTGAAGAGAAAACGAGATTGCACTGGCCTGGGCAGCTGAAGAGACACACCAGGCCGTCCACCCCAGGCTTGATTCGGCTGAAAGACAGAGGGGCAACCGTGGCAGCCCTTTGTACCCAAGGTCCCCAACATGTCACCTTGAGCGTCAAAAGCCATCTTGGGCTGTGCAATCTTCAGGGAGAGCTTTGCCTGGGAAGGAGGGGGTTTTCAGTACTGGGAAGGGCATGCTGGAAGGTGGTTGGAAACCTGGAGCACCTGGCGGGCATGAGTCGTGGCACTAGAGGTTCAGTATTAAGGGATCATAGACCTGAAGCCACCAGCCTGGGGGTTATGTGACCTGGGCAGGTCCCTAATGTCTCAGAGCCTCAGTTATTCCACTGTAGCAGGGAAGAGAAGGGTTATAGCAAAGGGTGACATGAGGACTCCAAAAGCCTCAAAAAAATTGGGTTTTTGAGAAAACCATGAGGGGAATCCAGGATGCCCAACATCACCGGTTCTTAGTTCTCCACAGATGTGAAATTAAAGGCACTGCTGTAACTCAAAATGAGACTGCCAGGTCTCCAAAAGGAGGAGAATGGTTTAAAGAGGGAAGGAGGCTACCCAAGAGGTAGAATGGACAAGGACCCAGGCTTCCTCCCCCAAACACTAGACCATGAGGAGGGTTAGCTACCCCTGGCAGGCCTCACTCATCACTTCCCTCTGATTATATGGAGCACCAGTGACGTGTGTGGATCTGTCCCGAGGCTCAGAATGGAGTCCCGCTGTGCAGACCTGAAAACCGATGATCAAGGCTAAGTGAGTACCGCAAGCCCAGGTATAATATGCAGGGATCACCCCGAACCTGCTACACTACTCCCGACATGTGTCTGTATTCGCCAGCTTTGGACAGAGGCAGGTGGAAGAGGAGCCGTGCAGAGGCCCTTTGTCTACCTTCCCCATGACAGAATCTTCTGGAATGACCATCGTACCCGTCTCGTTTTCTTCCAGGTCAGGCCTCCTACAGGAGCTGTGAGAGGAAGCTCCCATTGCAGGAAGTGACTTCTAGCCATCAGACCTCCCCCTACCTACCAGTGGTAGAAAACCTCCATGGAGATATGGGGTTTCCTTTCTTTCCTTTCCACCATACACTGACCATTCACGCCTTCCTTGTGAACTCAGGCAGGTCCTGGCCATCTTGCCCCAGCTACTTCCACAGCCCCCTCCCTGTCCATGCATCCTGAAGACTGCGGCAGCCCCCTCCTGGGAGGTCCTGACTCTGTTCTGAACCATGTCAGCATTCCATACACAGGCTAGCGATTCCCACAGAACAGTTAGGATCACATGACTCCTGAGCTCAAGACTCTTGTTGTCCCACCTCTCCTTGAAAGCAAAAGCCAGGCTCCTCCTGATGCCTACACAGGTGGCTATGATCAGTGTTTCCTTCTCCCTCACCCCCTTCTTCGGTCTCACAGCTCCATCCATGGACCGTCCTGAGGGTAGGCTCAATACATCACATGTACCTCAGGGCCTTGGTACATACCATTCCCTGCATGGGAAGATTTCCTTCCAGTTGTCAGGTGGTTTCTTCCCTTACCTTTTTCAGGTCCAGGTGCAAATGTAACATTCTCAGATAAGCCTTGGCCACCCTACTGAGAACAGCACAGCTGCCACTCACCCATTTTTAATGCTTGTTTTGCCCTATGCCTCTCTTCACCCTTGACACTCTATTTCTTCTCATTTGCCTGGTTCTCTGCCTCCCTCCACTAGAGGGAGACCATGTAACATGTGTTTGTTGAGTGAATAAAGGAATGGATGGATCCACATATGTACAGGCTTAGCCCAGCTACCCGACTTCAGGACACAGCACCACAATCATTTATGGGACTTGTCCCCTCAACATACAACACTGGCTTAGGGACTAATAACCCTAAGCTATGACCTGCTAGGGGAAGTAAGTTTTGGTAGTCTGTAGTAGTAGGACATATTATGTTTGGGTGGTTTTGCATCCCTTCCCTTAGCTCCCAGAAAATGACCCATGAGACTCATTAAATATTATAGCAATATCTAGGCCATGTAGCTAGGCTCTTCTCTGACTAGCTCATAACTTAAACTAAGCCACTGTACTAATCTAAATTCTGGCTACTTGAGCTCAGGCACCATGCATCCATCTTCCTCACATCTTCCTGTGCCTGGCTCTATCCCAGAATCCCCTCTGCCACCTAGAAGTCCCACCTATTTCCTGCATGTTCCCATACTCTCCCCAGAAGGTAAGAACCATATTTTCTCAGGGGACAGAAACCAGCATAGGGCCTGGAACAGCTCAGTTTCAGCTCTGGGAGACATGGATACTCACCTGGAGCCACTTCTCTGGATGTTGGGGACATACTGTTTTTGCTTTAAGTAACACCCATATTATTTATCTGGCAGGGAACTTTCTTTATCTCTCAAAAAGAGGCTGTTGGAAGGTCTGCACTCCTGAGCCTAGGTGGTCCACAGATGACCCTCCATCTACACCCATGCCCTTGCTCTCAGAGCCTCTAGCTGCTCCCATGCTTTCGCTCCATCCTCCCTGTTGACCCAGGTTCTCCACAGCTCCCCAGTGCCTGCCTGGAACTCCTCTCTTTTCAGAATATTTCATTTGTCTATCTGCTACATAATTTAAACACAGCACTACATAGTTTAGCATGTAATCCTAGAACTTACCCTCCAGGTGTGCTGATTCTTTGAACCAGATGGGAGTCTGGTTCATCCTTTGGGTGCTTGGTACTGCCGCTGAGAGCTTGGTCTGGGAAGCTCTGGCCCCAGCGAAGTGCCAGAGCACAGAACCACCATGGCCTGGGCAAACGCAGGACAGGGTGAGGACACCCTCCATGCTCTGGCTGTGACTCCACGACATAAGGCAGCTTCAGCACTCCATCAGGGGAGCCATCGCCATGGTAATGGTGGATCTAGAATCTAATTTAGCTCTCTAAAACCCATGAAATGGCACTCAGAATCTTAGCTCATTGCTTTCAAGTACTTACTCATGGTAATTTTAAGGGCAATCAGAAATAATATATAAATTATGAATAATAACCACATTCATTTATTCCTTCTAACTCCAAGGGCCTGAGCTAAGGACCCTCTGAGATTGGAGCTGTTACTCGAACTCCACAATCCGTCCTGCAGAGGAAGCCAAGGAGGGGGATGGGGTTGTGGCTTATTAGGCAGTGAAGCCGGGATCGCAATTTGGAGAACTGCAGTCATTCAAATAAGACAAGAATAGCATGTCTGCAAGGGGTGTTTAAGAACATATTTGGGGTGGGTTTTGTTTGATTTAATAATTGAGGTATTATTGGTGTTTAGTGGGAGTGGCAATGGATGCAACTTTTTTTGTGACGTCAGCACAGGTACAATGGAGAATGCCCCCCCATACATTTTTAGATAATTAATTAATGAGAGAGAGAGAGAGAGAGAGAGAGAGAGAGAGAGATGCATGTGCAGATGTCTGTGGAGGCCAGAAGAGGGCATCAGATCCACTGGAGCTGGAGGTGCTGGCAGGTCTGAGGTGCCCAGTGTGGGTGCTGAAAACAGAACTTGGGTCCTCAGCAAGAATGGCAAGCTTTCTTCCCCACTGTACTGTGTCCCCAGGCACCCACCCACATATTCTGAATGACCCTGTTCTTTCTGTGGACAGAAATAAGAGCTCTTTATAATTATCTAAATCAAGAATTCTCAGTCAAGTTTCAGCCCCTGCCCTGCCCCACCCATAGATTCCATCTTTTGTGTGATTTGGATAAGGAATAGTCTTCTGAAAGGTGAGAAGAGTTTTCTTGGGTGCAAGAGAGCCTATTGAGGCAGACTTCCAATGGTCCTACGGGCTGCTTGAGCACAGCACTGAGAGAGACCACAGTCTGGTCTGAGATGGCCCCTGTCCTCCTTCAGCTACCCCTGCAAAGAGCCATCTCTGCTCACACCTGAGGAGCAGAGAACATTGCCTAACAAACACAAGATTCCTGAAGCTAGCAAGAAGAGCCCAAGCTGAAGAAACCTGAGGGGTGTGTGGATGAAGCAGCAGCCACTCGCCTGCAGATCTGCAGTGAATTTGTACCCTGCCTTCGTTTAAGCAAAGAGAAGCCAGGTTGCTTGGGAAACTAAGTAACCAGGCAGCCTCCTGAGCTAAGGATGCAGGACATTGTCCAGCTTCCCTCTTGCTCCTGACTGAACTCTCAGCCAAGGGCAGTGTGGGTGGCTAAATTGATAGAGGCCCTCACCAGGGCGGGGCTTATCTTTTCTTGGTTCAGTTTTGGCAGTGGGAAGTTTTGAGTCTAGGAAAAACATCCTCCAGGAGAAAACAAAGGGACGCATGTGTGGTGTTGAAGGAGTTAGGATGCCCCCAGTCCTTACTTGCAAAAGAAAGGATGAAGGAGCCCCTCAGGCTAGCTGCCCGCAGTGTGTGAGTTGTGGGCATCACTCCATGAGAAGTTGCCCTGAAATACCCCAATCTTCCAGCAAGAAGAAATGGCAAAGAGGAGGCTTGTCTGCCCTGTGTGCAGGTATATGTTCATGAAAGCACCTAGAAAAATAGCTATAAGGCTCACCAAAAGTGGTCCACACCTATAACCCAGCCCTCAAAGAAGGGGAAGGCAGGAGAACAATGAGGCTGAGGTTAGCCTGGGCTATGTAGTTAGACCTTTTCTCAACAACCAACCAACCAAATACACAAACAAATCTACAATGACACCCCAGCCTCATCAGCTGCAATTTATGGATGGTTTTGTAGTTTTGGCCTTGCCAAACTGACCTTTTGAAATTTCTGTAATATATATGGAATGCCTTTATGACAGTGATATTTTATTTAAGTAAAAACAACTGGGCATAAGTAGCAAGAATCTGTAATCCTGGCACTTGGAAAGCTGAGGCAGAAGGATTGTTTGGAGTCAAGGGCATATACAGTGTGTTCTGAGGCTAGTCTGGGCTACACAGTGAAATTGTCTCAAAAAAAAAAAAAGAGAGAGCAAAAAAGAGAAGAGGAGGAAGAAGAAGAAAGGAAGGATGGATAGATATGCAGATGATAGAGGAAAGACATAGAAGAAAGAAAGGAAGGATGGGTAGATGAAGGATGGAAGGATGGAAAAGGGGTGGAAGGAAGGAGTCCACCTGACACATCTTTATGAATTCTGTCTTTATGTACAATAAATTCATTTTGATAAAATAAAAGCAGTATAGATGATTCTCAGCCAAGCTGAAACCTGAGGAGCAACAGCTGGACTGTCCCTGGGGGTCAGACTCCATGGAGACAACCTGACCCAAGGAGCTTCTGGGAGGTGAGGGAGTGAGGGACAGGACTCCTAGATCAGAGGTCACAGTCACCGTCCCTGTGGCCACATCAGAGCCCAATCCCACCTCAACATCACATGCTCCCTTGGGGTGGGTGGTGAAAACATTCCCTGCAGCCCCTCTCATGGGTGAGCAAAGTGTATGTGTTACAGCAAGAGACACAGGGTGTAGCGAGGTGAAGGTCATAGGTCAAGGCCACCGGAGTGGTCTCTGCATGCGCAGCACACATGTTCAAAGACGTGCAAGGTTTTAGACCCAGTGAGGGTCCAAGCTGAGTGTGCTGTGTGCTCCATGGTCCCTCTGTCCAGAGCATCTGCCCCTCCGGTGTCCATCCCAAGCTGTGTGGAGGGACCAAAGCAAAGGCGTTTCTGAGCTGCAGGTTTCAGATCTAGTTTTGAAGACATTCTGGAATGCTCCATTTCTAGCTCCCCTGCTTGGTCACATGACACTGGCTGTTGGGAGCAAGAACTCAAGGAAAGCGTAGATTTTGCTGGGGAAACCTCAAGCCAAGCCAAACGTTTAGAAAGATCCCCAGCTGCTAGGCCCACCTAGAGGCTCCTTCTAGGTAGGAGCTTTTCTCATGGAACAAAAGAACGGCCTGAGCCCTGCTACTCAGAGTGCCAGGGAAAGACCCAAACCCCGACATCAGGCTCCCACCTGTGCCCGCATGCAGTTTTTGGTAGGTTCACATGCTGACTGAACCAGTCTTTGCTGGGTGACCCTGGGCACCTTCAGTTCTCAAGCCTATCTCTCTCTGTGGGCAGGAAAACGCAAAGAATGCAGAGTCCCAAGTGGCACCCCCTGAAAGCTTCAGTTCATTAATGCTAGAGTGGAACCTGGGAATCTGTGTTAGAGAACACACACAGACAAACCCAGACACATACACACAGAGACACACATACACGCATACACACACATATCCACACACAGACACAGATGCACACACACAGGCATACATACACACAGACACACACACACAGGCATACATACACAGACACATATACACACAGGCACACATACACATAGACACAAAGGCACAGAGCACACATATATAGAGGGAAGAGTGAGAGAGAGAGAAAGAGAGAGAATGCAGTTACAGCAATGACTTAAATGGCACCATGAAGCAGAGACCAGGAAACAGTCCACAGGCAGGGCTCTCCTGAGAACACAGTCTTTCAATGCTTCCGTATTTCACGGGAAACAGTGGGTATGCTACTGGCAGTCAGATCACACAGTACCACAAACAGGATAAGGGATGGCGGGTGGAGGCCTGGCCTGGAACCTGGTTTAGACGGAACATGATACAGGATATTTTTGGATCAAATGAAGAGAACAGCATATTCCATTTTTTAATAGAAAGAGAGTTTTAACAAGGGAGGCAGGTGTGAAAACTGTCCAATTTCACTTCACACATATCCGCTGGCCTGAGCAGCTACTCAGACCATATGAACATTTGCAGTTGATGATGTGACGGCTGTGATGTCTGCTGTTTCTGCCCTTAGTTTTGTCTGTTTGATTTCTCTAAACTCCTACAAATACTTTCTCACTGTGTAGACCAAGTTGCCAAGAACTCAGAAATCCACCTGCCTCTGCCTCCCCAGAGCTGGGAATTAAAGGCGTGTTCCACCGTGCCTAGCTAAATTTCTACAATTGTATGTTCAATATTTTTCTAATAATAAAATGGTATTTTTTTCTAGCAAAGAAAGAAATAGAAAAAAAAAATTCTAACACAGAAGAAAAACGGCAAGAAAGCAGTCTAGATGGTTCTGAGGCCTGCTGTTTTGATCATGCTTCCTGGCAGAGCTCTCTCTCTCTCTTCCCTGGGGGCTGGACTCACCTGGACACCTGGGCATTGACTTAGTGCTCAGGCCCTGCCCTGCAGCATCTGACCCTTTTCTGGGCGGCTCTTGGAAACACTTTTTTTTTTTTTTTTTTTTTTTTTTTTTTCAGGAGCATCCTGGTTATTCCTGCAATCCTGCTCTGGCTGTTTTAGAGCAGGCAGCTCACCCAGGGGTCTTGCTAAAGAGACTCCAGGTCCAAGGCTGAACCTCAGATCCCTGCTTTCTAATCAGCTTCTGGCTGCTACACTACACCTCTGCTCCCCAAACTGAGGATGAGGGACCGCAGGGACAGGGGACTCACAGCTCTCATGGAAACACCATCTGTGCCCTTACAGATGATACTGGGGACATCCAGGCAAAAGCCAACAGTAGCCATGCAGACTGGTGACCAGGTGACAGGGACAGAAAGTGGGCTCAGCTATTCTGGATTCCGGCTCTGGGGTGCCCATGTGAGAGCCAGGCTGCCTATCAGCTCCAACTCACCCTGTTCCCCAAAAACCACCACAGCGTGTACTTAAAGAAAATATCTGATCCTGATGATATTACCCAGTCCAAACAAAAACAGCCTGCTAGCCAGGTATAGCCAGGGCCTGCCTAGGCTATCCCATGCATTTCTGGCATTTCATATGGTAGGTGTCACATTTTAGAGGCACATTCAGCCTAGTCCTGAGAACTTAAACAGGTAATTGGACAAGGTCACGGTTAACCAAAAGCCATCATTGCTGACTTTGGGCTGGGGAGAGGGCTCGGTCAGCAAAGTGCTTGTATGCAAGTGTCAGGACCTGGGTTCGATCCTCAGATCCCATGTAAAGCACGGTGGTGTGTGCTTGTAAACCCAGCAATAGTGAGATGAGAGATGGAGACAGGAAAACCCTTAGAGTTTTCTGGCCATCAATTCTGGCAAAGTTGGCAAAATTTCAGGCCAACAAGGGACCCTGTCTCAAGTAGAAGACACCAAAGGAATGGCCGCCAGGTTGTGCAATGATTGACACACACACACACACACACACACACACACACACACACACACATACACACACACACCTTAACACAGTGGACCTCTGAACGATCAACTTCCTTGTGTGAAAATAAACTTGAGTCTTTGAGACATGCCATGTGAATTCTAAGCCCAAGGAACCTCAAGTGGGGAGTGCTGGGGGTTCTCACAGGAGTGGGTAGGTACCCTGAGGTGGGTGGTCTCAATTGTAACTCCTTCCCCAGTGGTCTCCACAAGGCAGAACATCATCATGTGTGGTATGTGCCCTCCTGAGCTGGAGGGACGTGCCTACACAGAGCAAGGATGCTACATTCCCCTATGCCTTACCTTAGTGCCTAGAGTTCTCAGTGGCGGGCTGGGGAAGGTGGAGCTGGGCAGTGTCCCCTGCATTCTCTATGCAGTCTGCTTGAGGTCACATGACTAGTCCTCACCGATAGAGGAGACTAGATGTGACCTGTTTCATACCTTGGGTGACTGAGGTGAAAACTCAGTGTGGGTCGGGGCTTGAGGAAGTAGAAGCGCTCAGACAGGAAATGCAATGCACGAATGAGGGCTGAGTTTGGACCCCCAGCGCACATATAAAGAGTGAGGCATGGCTGGAGGGGATTGTGGGTGAAGGTGGAGACAGGAAGAGCCCTGGGGCTCTCTGACCCACCAGCCTTGCTGAATGGATGAGATCCACACACAGTGAGAGGCCTTATCTCAAAAAGTAACGTGGAAAGTAACCAAGGAAGACAACTGATGTCAACATTTGGCCTACACACACACACACACACACACACACACACACACACACACACACACACAC
>NW_026596034.1:34298037-34331497 GCF_907164565.1 Psammomys obesus | reverse complement strand
CACACACACACACACACACACACACACACACACACACACACACACACCTGTGCACAATTAACATACAACACCCCACCCTCCCACAGACATATCAGAAAAGCATCCAAAGTCACCTTGATCCCTCTTTCAACTCTGTAAGCGACCATGGAGAGCACGTGCTCTAGAGGTCAAAGGTCAAGAACAGCTAGCAGAGGGAGGAGGGCGGCTCTCTGTGTATGGATGTCACATCACGACACTTCACTTTCTGAGGGCGCAGGCTATTCTCCCCCTTCCCCCACCCCCACTCCAGCACAGCTGATTTCTCCCTGAAGGTGGCTGAGCTACCTTGCTGGTAGCAATTTTGCAAAAGAAGGAGCTGTAATCTGGAAGTTATTACAGCAGGCACCCTATCCATCACCGGGGTTATTCTGCATCGGCGTCCAGATCGCGGGCTGCCTCATCTGCCTAATGAGGTGGACGGTTTTCGGAATTAACTTGAAGATGTTACTCTGTTGCAAAATTCAGCACTACTTAATGGAAACAATGTTCCCCTCTAATTTCCACTAATACTTCCAGCTGCTGCCTGAAAATTTTCCGTCTTTGGGTCCCGTATCTGTGTATAGGGAAATGTTTGCAAAATATATGTATACTTGTCTGCATGCTAAAGGACGCAATTTCATGACCCATTACGCTTCCCACACGAGCAGGGCTGCCTGGACTGCGAGCTGGCAGGCGTCTGCCAGCTGCCCAGGTTTAATCATCAACCCGAAGCACCGAGTGAAGATAAAAATACACATAGATGCCTGGAAGTACTTACTGAGCACATACTATGCTCCAGGCAATTTCCTAAAAAGTTGGATGCGCCTTGTAAATAATGGTCCCTGCCTCGTGTGACTTGCAGATAGTATATAAATAGCTGTGGATTATTAGCTTTCCTTATGTCGTTCTGTCTTCCGTTGACCACCCTAGCCAATGCCCTGACCTCCTTGACCACCTGCTAACTAGAACATGCCAGGTGGTCCAGCCTCAACTATCAGCTGCTCTGGTTCTCTGTCAGCCTTAGCAAAGGCTGAGCTAAAACATCATACCTCTCCAGTGCCCCCTTGCAATGCCCTACCTGGCCCTGTAAGTATCCCAGTGTGTAAGTGTGCAGAGGGCCCTAGTTCTTGCTAGCAATTGTCTCCATCTACAGCACTTTTCCTGAGTGGACTTCCACGGCTGCTGAGCCCATGCACCCTGCCTTGACTTGCTTTCCTACACCTACCATAACTGACAGTTGTGTACATTTGGTTTCTGAATAGAGAGAGGAATAGAGGGTTTCGCCTTTGGTCCAGAGTGACACAGAGGACTCTTACCATCATCTGGGCCAATCACCCGTCCCTCTGCAAACTCTTATCACAGACACAAAGGCGAAGGAGGGAAGTAGCTTCCGTGTGTGGTGTGCCTGTCTAAAGTCCCTTCTGTGGCTGTGACAATAACACTCTCACCGAAAGCAATTGGCTTGCACATCCAGGTCTCAGAGCAAGGGGGGACTCCTGCAGCTAGTTGCAGCCCATCTCAGTCACTCAGCCAGCTTCCTCCACTCCTGTACCTTCTGGCCCCAGCCCGTGAAATGGTGCTTTTTACGATGAGCTGGGCTTTCTCGCCTCAGTCAACAACGCAGACAACCCTCCCTAGACATGTCCACTGGCCCACCTGAGCTGGGTAAGCCTTCACTGAAACTCTTTTTAGGAGATTGTAATTGTGTCAGGCTGCCATTGAAAAGTGTCCTCAGGCTGTCCCCTGAGGACACTGACATAGCTCTCCTGAGGTCTGAATGAGGTTTGGCTAGCTCGCTTCTTGCCTTCAGAGAGGCGACCTTCTAAAACAGGCTAGCATTTCTATTGTTTTCCTGCCTAGGCTGTGTAACTCACTTCTGGTCCTGAGGAAATGGTGGCTGAACAGGAACAGAAGACCCTTTTCACTTCCAGTCCACTAGGGGTGGGAAGGGCAGCTGATATCCAGAGGAAGCTCCAGGAAGTATGAAAACAGGAAGTGACTGTAAGCATATGATACTAGGTCTGATCTGTACAATCCAAGGCTCCCAACCTCAGCTCCCCAGTGTGCCAAGCTGGGCACCTCTGGGTGGCATCTTGCTTACTGTAGGATGGTTGGCAGTGATTCTTGCTTTTTAGCCCCAGATGACACTGTTACTTTCAGCAACTGAAACAAGAAATTATGTCTCCAGAGGTCACTCAATGTGTCCTGAGTGAGGCAAGGAAGAGAAGGAGGGTTAAAGAACCCAGGTGACAAACACTAGTGTCACTGGGTGGGACCATGGACCAGAAACTAAAGTGAGCCACCTCAGGGCCATCACTGGACACCAGGCGCTACTTGACCTGGTATGCAGGTTCAGTGAGGACATAGGGTCAGTGCCGGGGTTATGACAGCCAGCATAAGGGTCACCTGGGACAGCACCTCTCTCTCTCTGGGAGCCACACAGAGGAGTGTTGAGGGACATGGGAGTATCTACTAGGTCTCCAAAGACATAGGGTGTGTGGGACCAGCGTGTAAGGCGCAGGGTCTGTGGAGTGGCCTGTGGGAGTTCCTGTTCAGTCTTGAAACCTAGTTTCCTGAGTCGGAAACTGTGACTGATGCTCTCAGAGAGCAGTGGAACATTCTGCAAGCCTCGTGGTTTGATTAGAACCTCTGTGCTTATGGGGCTGGAGGGTTATATGTTCAGAGCTAAATTATCTTGGGCTATCTTAGACCCCAAGATGGAAATGTGTTTAACAGGTGTCTGGGTTGATGTCTATCATAGTTCTGTTATTACAGAAATGTCATAAGTCTGTTGCTGCACTAAAACAAGGACTTTGGGGTAGCCTGAATCTGTGATGCTGGGATGTGATCACTCATACATGGCTCCAGAATCAACCACCTCTTATTCCATTTTAGGTGAGTAGTGTGTGTGTGTGTTTAAATGTTGACAGAAATAATCCCAAATAATGGAAGTTCATGAATTTCCCGACTAACCTTGGCCTCTGAACACATCTGCACAAGCTGGTTGAAGGCACAGTGGAAGTGATGGCAACAGAAGGGTGCGTCTGTCTGACTGCTGGATAGCACGGAGAGTGCTTTCTCCCTGTGGAACCACTTCATCTCAGCTACCTCTGCAGCGGGACAAGTACCATTCTTCCACCATGCACAAGCGTGCGGATGTTCTGAGAAAGCGCGGGACTGTAGCACAGCTGCACACCAGCTCACTGTCAGGGCTCGGGCTGAAGCCCACTCAAGTTGGACCACGGGGCTCTGCTCTCAGGCTACAGAGGTCAAAGTTGAGATATTCCTGTGTCTTCAGAAGCTCTGATAAAGTAGGGATGGGTGAGTGACTGGATGAATGCGCTGGCAGAGAGGGACAGCAGGAGGCACCCACATCCGACTCTGTAAGATCTTATCACGGTGAATTCATGCATACGAAACTCCTCATTAGGCATCTATATCTTCTCTGCAGAAACCGAAGCCAGCCAGGCAGTGGCTGTGTCAGTGACTAAGAAGCCTGGATCCAGTAAGGGGAGGTAGATATTCTACTGCCTGCTGGCTGATTTCAGATTCTTAATTCTAAACATGCTCGTGTGTGTGTGTGTGTGTGTGTGTGTGTGTGTGTGTGTGTGTGTGACCTTGGCTTGGCTAGATGGCTGGGAGACTTGCATGAGCTTTCTCATGAGGGTGGTTGGGGTTATGAAGGTGATACAAAATGAGCTGATGGGAGAAAAGGGAAGTGGTGTGTCAAAATCTATTCAATGCAGGTAAGACTGGAGATTCCAAGGAACAGGGTCTGTAGGGGGCTGGCTGGTGTGACCTCAGCTCTGAAGACTCACAAGGGTGGAGGCAGAAAGCAACTTTATTGGAAGTCAGTACCTCTACAGTTAGCAGAGTTTAGGATCTTACGCAGACAGGGGAGCTGGGGAAGGTGAAGCAGTGGCTGCTGGGAAACTGCAGGTGTGAGCTGCTGGCTGAGGCTGAGGAGATGGCTGGGGCCCATGGCAAATGGGAAACGTGAACCTCAGAAGTCAGAGAAGGAAGCTTGTGCTGAAAGGAAGAGTGAAAACTCTGTGTGTGTGTGTGTGTGTGTGTGTGTGTGTATGGTGTTGTGTATATGGTGTGCTTGTGTGTAGGAGTGTGGTTGTGTATGTGTGGATGTCGGACAGCAACCCCAGGCACTGGTCCCTACTTCTCTTTTGACACAGTTTCTCCTGTTCACTGTTATGTATGCCCAACTAGTTGGCCCATGAACTTCTAAAGATTCTCTGGTTTTCATCTTCCATCTCAGCATAGGAGCACTGGAATCATGGCTGTGGCCCATCAGGCCCAGCTTAACATGGGTTCTGAGAATACAAACTCAGGCCCTCAAGCTTGTGCAGCAAGTGCTCTTATGTGCTGTGTCATCTCCTCAGCACTCCCCAAAGTAGATATTTTTTAATGGCTGAGTGTGATTATTTAACTCTAGAGCTGAGGGCAAGGGTGATTATCTCCGAGGATGGAGAGGCGTGTGTAAGGTGAGCACAGTTCTAGGGCAGCGCTGGAGAAAAATGATTAGATAATATGCACCAGTGAAATATTCCGTTCCTGGATCCCTTGCAGCTATGTAGCCCCATGACTCATTTGCCCATTGGGCTTGACGCTGAGATTCTCTCAGAAAGGGAAGGTGCTTCTGGCTTAGCACGCAACTTGGGGCATCTAGGCATACCTAAGCCATTTCTATCTAGGGCTTTCCAAGCACCACAGTGATGAACAGCCTCACGTCTTAGAATCCATTTTTTTCTGAGGAAGGTCTTGCTATATATGTACCCTGGGCTGACCTCAAATTCATCATCCTCCTGCCTCCATTTCTAGACTGTTAGCAGTATATATGCACTAATATGC
Organism: Psammomys obesus; assembly: GCF_907164565.1. Classification (NCBI taxonomy): domain Eukaryota; kingdom Metazoa; phylum Chordata; class Mammalia; order Rodentia; family Muridae; genus Psammomys; species Psammomys obesus. The sequence goes on along the minus strand of NW_026596034.1, from coordinate 34,326,616 downwards.
CAAGCTCCTGTTTATTTCTTGAAGCCTGTTGACAAGAATGGGGCATTCTCATAGCTCATTCTAACCATGAAACAACCCTGAGGAGGAGACCTGTGCTAAAGGTGGCAGCCCTGGGGCCCAAGTGACACTTGTGGGCTGTCCCATCCCACTCTCTAGCTGTTTTGAAAGAGAGAGAGAGGGAGAGAGAGAGAGAGAGAGAGAGAGAGAGAGAGAGAAGAGAGAAGAGAAAGAGTTGTAGTTGTAGTTTTTGGTCTCCTTCAGCTGAGCCCAATCCTAAATTAGACAAAAGTGACTGGGGTCTCAGTTAAACTTGCCGAATAGAAAAAGAAAAGGGAAGAAAAGGGGAAAGGCTGCAGTTAGAAAAGAGTGAGTCTGACACTAACCAAGAAATGCTAATTTTCTTATTTCTTCTTCTTCTGTTTTTTTTTTTAGAATCTTATTTTATTTTATTTTTTTTAGAATCTTAAGTAAACACCGAAAAGCACAAAGAACAATAACAGAAATCCTGCGCTGGCCATCTGGAGTCCCAACTGTTCACATTTTGTTACATTTGCTTTGTCTTTATTTTATTAAAAGAACTAAAATGTTACACATGAAGCCGACATCCCTCTAAAGCATCACCAATGCCAGTCTGTTCCTTTTGACCTTTGCCACCAACACCGCAGATGTCAAGAGGGTGTCTGTCCTTCATGGTTGCTGGGAATACCATGGTTTCAAAGAACGTTAATGTACAATGTTACGTTAAAAATTTTAAATATTTTATTTATTGTTTTATGTGTGTGAGTGGAGCTGCAGGTTGTGGGCCTTATGGTGTGGGTGCTGAGGACTGGGTTCTCTAGAAGAGCAGCAAGCACTGAGCCATCTCTCCAGGCATCGTTATCGTTATTACCATTAATTATTGCTGTTATTATTATTAATTAAAACAAGTGGTGTCTCTTATGGTTTGAACGTGAATTGTTCCCTTCAGGTCAGGTGTTCAGGCACTTGAGCCCCACCTGGTTGCACGGTTTAGGAAGGCTTGGAACTTTTAGGAGATGGGACTTAGGGAGGAAGTCACTGGAGGCGGGCTTTGAGGTTTGATAGACTGGCCCTCTCTTCCTATCTGCCCTCTGTTTCCTGACCCTAGCAGACACATGAGAACAGCTGCTGCATGCCCCTGTCTCCATGCCCCCCGTCCCATGGGCTTTATCTCTTCTTAAACAACCATCGAAAGAATCTTTGCCTTCGTTGAGTTGCTGCCTGTCGGATGTCTGGTCTCAAGGATGAGGAGAGTGATGTAGCATCACGTGGGATGTGCTCTGACTTGGTGGGTTTTTCGTTTGTGTGTTTGTGAGCACTGGCTTTAATGCCTGTGTGTGCATATAAAGATAGCTGTGTTCATAGGAACATCAATGCTCTCTCTAACGTGCTTCTCTAAACCACTAGGATCAACGTATAAATAAAATATTTGCCTCATTCCTTTGAATAACAGCTTAATGTTTGCTTTTTTTTTTTTTGAACGTTATTAGCCATTCCACTACTGAGGCACATTTAGGCCATTTCCATCCAGTGCTTTCCAGGCGCCCCAGCGACAAACAGCCCTCCGTCTGCATGTGCATAATCGAGTAGGGGTCCTTTCCTCCGACGTAGCCTCAAACTCATGATCCCCCCTGCCTCAGCTTATACACTAGGTGTGTACTGACATGGCCAGCTCTTGCTTATTTCCTGAAGTCTGCTTACAAGCATGATCATAGCGGAGAAGGGCAGATGTGCTACAGTTATTACAGAGAGGTATCTGAAGATGCTCTCAGGGCCCTGTGCTCTTAGTGGGGAAACACAGGTTGGCAAGTGAGCGCTCAGGTGGCTTTGGAACCGGTTGATCAACCTCAGCCTCGTAAACCAGTTCCTAGATGGAGACATTTTCGGGCATAACAGACCACTAGCTTCTGCCTATTCGGGCGACTTGTGCTTTTGGGTTGCTGTCTGCCAGTGGGGTCAGTGCGACCCTACCTAAGCCGTGTGGCTGTTAGGAGTTCAGCTGAGATACAGAATTTCTGCTTCTGAGAGTTTAAGATTGAAAAGTAGCTAAGAGTAACTGTCAATAAGCCAGATTAAAGAGATAAGAAAACTAATTAAAATAAAACTCCTGGGTAAACCTGATATCAAAGATTAGCAGGTGTACACTCACAAGTACATAAGCAGGCAGGTGTGTGTGTGTGTGTGTGTGTGTGTGTGTGTGTGTGTGTGTGTGTATTGCTGTGCTGGAGAGACCTGGCTCAGCAATGCTTATGTGAAATATACCCTTAGGTTTCTGGCTGAAAACAGCAGTCGTGTGAGCTTCAGACACTGGGAATACTATACTGCGGAGTCCTAGGCTCGGTTATGGTGCTAGCACCAAGCCTTTTGGTAACGACTGCAACAAACCCTACTGTTGAACACACTTCCTATGTGTCTGCCACACATCTATAGCCATGTTAGAATGGACAGCAGGAATCCTAGCCTGTAGCCTGCAGCAGATGGTACAGAGGAAGAGAGGAAGAAGCCAAGGCGCCCAGAGGTGAGGAAGCTTGCCTGGGATCACGTCTGACGGGCATTCGAATCCAGCTCATCCCACTCATTGCTCTAAGCTGTGGGACACAGTCCATAGAGACAGGCACACGGTTGCATTCTACCCAAAGACTTGGCCAGTCCTTTTCCAGGAAACCCACTTGTTGGAGAGGAGAAACACAGAAATGACTGCTACTGGTAAGCAGAAGAAAAATTACTTCCCTGTGCAAGCTGATGTTGCCTCAGACACAGCTATGGAGTGTGCCTCTCTTGCTATGTCTCGCTTAGAAAACACTCTCCTCCAAGGAGGCTCCTGTGGGCTGAAAGGGAGGGGCTGAGGAACAGCTGCCCCACTCCTTGTCTGAGGGCTTCCGTACAGGGCCTGAGGATCCTCTTGGCCACTCTCCACTCATCTCTGGTGGCATCTGTATCTGTGGTTGCTTCAGGGATTAAAGCGCCACTTCTATGTCACCACCTCCACAAGGTAGGGATGAAGGTGGCTCTGTTGCTACTGCCAGCACTGGGTATACCCAGAGGAAGCCAGACAGCGTCCTTCCCAGACGCCATCAAAGGCTTTGGGACTTACAGAGTAATAGGAGCAGCCCAACCCTCGTCTCTCAGTGTCTGCGTGGATGTCTGTACACACTATACACAAACTTGGCTCCCTCCATTAAGCCAAAATCCCAATGCTCTTGGGTTCTACAAATTTTCCTGTCCTGTGGGGACTCTTTTATTTTTCTAACTTTATTTATTTATTTTTTCATAAAGGACCCATGTGGCACAGGTCAACAAAGATGACCTTGAACTTCTGATCTCTGGCATCTGCTTCCTGACTCCTGGGATGACAGGTGTGCACCCCAAGTCTGATTTACACAAGCTGGACATGGTAGGCAGGAGATCTACCCACTGAGCCACACCCTCAGCTCCTGTTTTCCAACTTCCGCTAAGCACGCAGTGGAGCTGTGTGTGGAGCTTCCCAGGGTGTCGCAGCATGGAGAGAGGCTGCCAGTGCCTCTCCAGCTTTGTCTTTCTCAGACGCACCTCTTTTACCGACACCTAAGACGGCAGTGTCTGGTGAGCAGTGTCTGATATTCCTGATGAATATCACCCGGGAGTTGAGACAAGGCGGGAGAAATGGAAGCCCATGGGCTGGATCATTGTCACACATTTCTTGCTTCTCCAGGCAGTTGCTTCTGTTTCATTTTCAAACTACAGCCTGTGGTTGCTGCGAGAGACTCTGTCATCTCCAGTGGGTACATGAAGGGACTTGAATGAAAGATGACCATCGGGCCCCTAGTTCCTGTGATCCGTAAGAAAGCACCCCATAGAGCGTGACAGTAAATCTGCAATTTATATCCCTAAACAGAAGGAGGATGAGAGAGGGGGGAGCAGGGATGTCTGGGGGTGAAGGGATGGGCACTCAGTTTAACATGTCTTCATGTTTTCAGGATGTCTGGCCATTTCCTGGCTATATAGCCCATTCCTTCAAGTGTGTGAGTATGTGAGTGTGTGTGTGTTTAATTCAGACCATATTCTGAATATGTCCTGCTACAAAACGATGCTCCCCCAACCAAATGACCATTTGACTTTGCGATTTGGGGAATCAGGAATGTAGGGAGGGCTCATCTGTGTGGCTTCTCTCATGCCCCCCTTCCCTGCGTGCTCATCTGAGGGGAAGATACCTGATGCCTCCCAGCATCATGCGTGCCCACACACCTGTGAACACACATGTACACATACCGCATACACACACACATGCCCTGCCCCAAAGTAGTCACCGGCCCGCCTAAAGTCAAGGGGAGACACTAAAGACCCTGTAACTCTCCAGGGGCCTCAACTCTTCCTCCTCTACCTCTCAAATCCCAGCAGAATATGCCTTGAGATCACCATCTCCAGCTCCGTCATCCTTGATCGGACCTGGTCCTCCTCTGATGCTCACTCGTGTCCCCTCTCTTCTCATTCCCATCTGAAGCCAGAATAAAGTTGATCCAACTCAAACAAGGTCGTGCCGCATTCTACTTGCTGCCCATCGTGGCCCTGACTGTCTGCCTTCTCCTCTGCGGCTGCTCCTTCACTGTTGGCGGCAGTAGCATTTCCCTTTTCCTTTGGCTAACACTCTCTTGTCACTCTTAGTTCCTGACGTTCAAAGAGCTCTTCTATCAGTTCACACTTCGCTGGCTATAGGTGTGGGCATATGACTCAGGCCTGACCCCTTCAGAGCCTCCCACACTCGTGTACCCCAGCTCAGGGATGGACCACCATCTCACTGAGTTATAAGTGGTATTGTATCCCTAAAGCCTGAATATAAAGTTACAGGGGAATAGTGCTCACATCAGGGTTTCTACAGGAGCAGGCGAAGCGCCAGGTGGACTTTCTGTTTGCTGTCGCCAGGGGAAAGCTAACAAACAGTAAAGTAGAACCAAGAAGCAGATTGAGATTTTCAGCAACGCAATTAGAGCACCTAGACACAGCTATGCGTGAAGTCCCCCTAGGATCTGTGTATGAAGGAGCTCGTGAGCTCTTCACTCAACTCCATAGGGCTGGCTGAGTTTCTGATCCTAGCTGCCCAACACATCTTAATGGACACACCTAAGGTGACAGCTGCCTCTGTCCACCCCCCAACCCCCCATCACACTGGCCTTTCCAGCCCTCTAGATCCTGCCATGCCTTCTCTTTCTGTGTCGCCACAGGATGATACCTGAGTGATTCAGGCCTTTGTTCAAGAGATCCTCCTGCTTGAAACAGGCTTCCTATTTACCCACAGTGGATTGATTACCTTAAACTCAGCTAGTCACCCTGTTCTGGGACCTTCCTAGATCTTTTCTCTTCCCCCCTTCCTGATCCCCTTGGTTGCTTTTCTTCCAGGGTTTTCATGGGGTGTTTTGCCCATTTGTCCTGTAGCACTTCACAGATTCATCAAACACGCAACACGCCACCTATTCCGCGCCACTGCGCCTGTGCTCCACTACATCGGAATCTGTCATATCCACCTCTGTGGTCCCAGCTCTCCCAACATATCTCCCTCCCTGTGACACTGGCTCCTAGATGCATTAACCCACACTTACTGTATTCCCATGCTGCTGCTGGAGACTGCATCACAGCTCCAGACCCTCTTTGTAAAGAATGAGACAGCCACACACCCCATGAGGACCCCCCTCGTCTGACTTCACCCAAGGGGGTCTCAGCACTTCTTTAAAAATTAATTTGTTCCTTAATTAAGAAACATACTCCCTTCTAATTAACGACCCTTCTGTAATATAAGCAGATCACAAGCAACTCTGCAGCTCTCTCTCTGCTTGGCTCGTCTGGAGCCTGAGCTACAGCCAATTTCAGCACTGCAGCTGGGGCTGGGGAGTTGCAGACGGCTCTGTCTTGCTCGTATGGAATTAAAGGGACTTAGCAGAGGGATCTGTCAGCTCTTCATCCTACCTAGCAAGCTAAACTACTGCTTCATTACATCCTTGCATCACCTTAGAATTTCTTAAGATGCAAAACCCCCTTAGCTAGTCAAGGGAGTTGACTCCAACCTGTGCACCCGTATGGCTATTTCTGAAGACAACATACCTCAGACACAGGGCCCAGAGGCCACCGAGATGGAACTAACCTGAAAACCTTTTCCCTAAGGAATCGGTTTCATTGCACAGGAAGGTGCCAAATCAAGTTTCCAGAAGTGGGAGGCAACCAACGGTCCTACCCAACCATGGAGCCTATGAACCACAACAATGGCCGGCATGACACACTGTTGGTAACTAACAGCTCCATGACTGGGTCTTCTTAAGATCATAACCTAGATCTTCTCAGCAAGAGGGAAATCACGCCTGCTTGTGGAAACCTAGCTAACTACTTAGTGCTAGTGACATCATGGATATTGGAGGAGACTCTATAATCACTAATTTACGAAACCAACATAATCCCCAGAAACCATCTAAACATCTGTCCTTGTGACCACAGATATAGCCTTCACCCCTCATCAAGGAAACTTATTTTTGAAATAGATGGAGACCACTACAGAAAACCACAGCCAATCAAAACACAGGACTGTGGCGCCCAGTCCTGGTTCCGACATCTGCAAAAACACTCCTGTACCTGAGACTCAGAGGTCATTGTAAAAGAGGGGACAGAAAGATCATAAAAAAACCAGGGGAGTTTGCTGTGAGATTATGTCTCCTAGGAATGTCAGAAGCTGCACCCATATAGCCTCATCAATGCGACTGCCAAAACATGATCTGAAGAGGATGACAGCAACAGCCATGCTAATGTGGACAGCAAAAGACAAGGAGGCCTCAACCCTATGCAAAGTACCACAGGCAACTAAGGAACGCTGAGAGTAGGGGGAAGAGTATATCAACTGGTTATTTAATACTAAATGGCCAGCCCTAAAAACATACGTACACGTACCATTATACAGGCTGAGCAGGCTGTCATTAGGAATACATGTAATAAACTAAAGAGTTAAGGAATATATACAATGAAGAAAGAGGCCATAAATTTTAGAGAGAGCAAGGTGATATCTGCAGGGAGAGAGGGAAAAAGAGATGGGATGTAACTATATCACAATCTCAAAAATAATAAATAACTTCTATATCCACACATCGTTGTGTATGAGCTGGTGTAATCAATACAGACATCTATCTGTATTGCAAATACAGACACCTGCACACACGCTGCTCGGTTGATGGAAGTATGTAGATATTCTCAGGAGTATCTGGCTGGTCTGCAGCAGATCTCAAGAAATCAGTGGATTCCTACGAGAAGTTAGAATTTGGTAGGAGACAGGAGGCTAAGTAGGACATGGGTAAGACAGCCAGTCTTTGTTACCACCGCTGTGTGAGGACGCAGTCGGAGAACAAATGATGGTTTTAAGTAAGATCCGATGCTGACACAGGCACGCACACAGCCCAAGGGTTCATTCGCTGAACTTTCCCCTTGAAATAATTGGCTGACCTGCACCCTCTCATATCTCGCCGGGGGCCCAAGTGGAAAATTCAGTGCTCTTTTCGTGGTCCAAAATAAAATGCACAAGCCAGAAATAAGCCCAGTTGGGGACTGCTCTCCACACAGACAATATTTTGGTAACATTGGTGAACACCAAATGTGTGCCAGCGCTTGCTTTTCGGTGAAGAAGATGTGATCTCTTTAAAGACGTGGATGAAAGTTAGGTGCACTCATTTGTTTTTAGAAGCAGCCCCCTTTCAGAACTGAGGAGGCACTGACACACAGCTTGGAAGCTTCTGGATGGTCCTATGGTTGTTTGTGTGCTGTAATTAAAGAGATATGAGGCACTTTCTACCTCAAGTAGAGCATAGGCTTGTCTATGTCGGGGAATAACGACGGATTTTTCAAAGTTTCACCGTTTGAGGTCAAAGCACTAGACCAGGGTTTTTTCCTCCCCTCAGTTCAGTTCACGTGGAGCTGGTCTCAGCTTAAAGGTATCTGGAGACAAGACTACAAGGTAGCCGCCTGTGTGTGCAGTGTCTTCAGTCCAACCCTTCGGCCTTCTCAGGACTCCTGCCCTCTCTTCTGTGTGAGCTGGCCTGGTGGACCCAGGTGCCTTTTGAATTTCCACAAGACGTGGAGATGAGGAGAGGGAGTGGGATCGGTCATGCCTTCCTGCGTTGCGATGGTTATTTGCCTCTTGTATTATCTCCAGAAGGTCACTGCTCCCCCAAGTGGCCCTTTACAAGTAAGTCTGTCCTTACAGGTCCATAACTGCCCCCTCAGTACTCATGTCTTGGGATGACATCACTGCTGCCTTTACTTCCTAAGGTCCCTTTACAATGCTGATTTGTGAGCCGGTCCCTCCCTTAGCTTCTATAATCCTAGCATGCCATCTGTTTCTTACGGGGATGTTTATGCACATGGTGAATGCTTACATACTGCTCTCTAAACATTTGCTTAATACCACAGAAATGTCTGAACACCCCCAACTCCGGCTTTGGAGTTGGGTGCAAAGCCAACTTAAAATGGGTGCCACAGGTGAGTGAGTTAACGGAGATGACTGAGGTACCTGGGGACAGTTCTCCTCTGTCCCTCTGTGTGTGTGTGTGTGTCGTCTTTTTGTAAAGTTTCCATGTGAGTCTGAACATGTATGCTGCTCCTCCTCTCTGCCCCCAAATCACAGGCAGCAAGGTTTCCTTCCATGCTTCCGACTCACAGATCTTTTTCCTCTGTCTCCTCCATTGCCAGCCAGGTCTTTGTGCAGAAAAGCTGCCTCTGCATCTGCTAAGGCTAGGAGAGAGCAGGCTCCTGGAAACTTCTACAGAGGCATGCTTGCACTGAGTTTGTGGGAAAGGATGGAACTTGGGAGGAACTCTCTCCTCAGTAGAAGGGTATAAAAGCTAGAGCCTTCCCGACTGGAGACACCACACAGTAGCTAAAAGTTCTAGTCACACTGGCTCCAGAGCCTTCGGTTTGACCCTATGTAATCTATCAATAACATGGTGATCTTGGGTAAGAAGCCCCCCTTTCCTAAGACTCGCTGTTGTCGAGGGTGGGTGCACACACGTGCGAATCACACCTCATGTGATGGTTCATCTTCAGTGTCGGCTTGGGTGGATTTAGAAGCGCCTAGGAGATACACCTCCAGGTGTGTCTGTGAGGGTGTTTCCAGAGAGCTCTAACTATGGGTGGCAGCAGCCCAAGGGCTGGGGTTCAGGTCTGAATAAAGGGGGGGGGGGCTGAGCAGTCATCTCTCTCTGCTTCCTGATTGTGGATGCCTGGCACTCATGCTGCCATGCCTTCTCCGCTATAATGGCTGTCCCCCTAAACTGAGGGCCAAAATAAACCTTTATTTCCACAAGTTGCTTCTTGTAACTTGTATGTTAACACAAAGACAGAAACTAATCGACCTGAGTCCAGAGTTGACTGCTGGACACTTAAAATGCATGTTGATGATGACATTACAATTGAGTAAACACCCTACCTTTCCACACTTGGAGGTGCTTAACCTCCAGCCTGGGACACATCCTTTCCCCAGAGTCATCCTTATACCATATCAGCCACTCCATGCATGGCAGAGGCATGGTTAGTTACCAATTATCAAATACCTATACCATGTTGAACATTGATTGATCCCTTTAAATATTGCAATATTGCTGGAAGCTAACTTCCCCAGAATCATGCAGAAGGGTGCTGACTGCCCAGCCCTCTGAGACACACATCCTCAAAATCCCACCTCTCTTCCCTGCAGAATTTCCACACTTGGTCACTCATGAAAGCTCCACCTGTGCCACTCTTTATTCATTTTCAGTGCCCTTTAAATTCATTTCTTAAAATTTAACCTAGTTCTCAGGAAGGATATGAATGAGGCTGATACAACAGACATTTCTTAGGCCTCCAAATAAATGGCTATTAGAATAACAATCCATCGCTGTGCCACCTGAAATTATCCTGTGTGTCAGCAGACTGATACCTGGCTTGCACTAAGAAACTAAGTCTTCAGAAAGTATTAACATAGCAGGAGATATGGATGAATATTAAGTGAGCAGAATGGAAGGAGAAGAAAGTTGGTGAGCAGCTCTCTCTGGCTTGACCTGGATATCTTTGTTCACTGAGGAGAAAAATAAAATGAGGGAAAGTGTGACTGAAGCTGCAGAAAGGAGAGAACAGTGGTGGGAAGAGTCACATGGGCACAGAAGCAAGGGTGCAGACCAGAGAGGCTCAGAGGAAGAAGGAATGAGTATATACAAGTTGGGTTCACAACCATACAGTAGTAGCTATGGGGGACATAAAAATAGAATCAAGAATATTTCACTCTGGGCATAGAGAAATGGCTCAGCACTTAAGAGCCCTTAATAATCTTACAGAGGACCTGAGCTTGGTTCCCAGTTTCCGTATCAGTCACTCTTCTGGCTTCTGGGGCTACCTGCACATGAGTGGCACACACACACACACACACACACACACGCATAAATAAAAATAAAATAAATCCTTGGAAAGGAGAAGAATATTCAACGTACAATAGCATAATAGCATCAAAATATAAGATATTTAGGGATGAAGTTGACAGGAGAGATTCAAGACTTGTATGCTGCAAACTATAAAACATCAAGGAGGCAACTTAAAGATGTGACTAAATGGAAAGGTAGCCTGTGCTTACTGATTCTGAGCCTCCACATTGTTAGAATGGCAGCACTCCGCAAGTTGATCCATGTGTCAATTCAATACAACCTTATCAAAATCTCAATTATTATTATTTTTTTTTTGCAGGGAGAAATCTACAAGTTGATTCTAGAATTCATATGGAAATATAAAGGACTCAGAAGAGGCAAAGCAATTTTGCAAAACAAATGCAACTCAAAAGCATGCTGAGCTGCCACTTATACACAGTAAGAGGCTGGGGTAGAAGACAGATAATGGCACTGATGAAGAATGGAGATGTTGGAGATGTGTGTGCTGTGGAGAGCAATGCAGAAGCACTGCAGCTGCTTTGGGAAATCACTTGGCAATTTCTCCAAAGGTTAAAAGAGACCTGCTTTATGACAGGTCCTCAGATATACACTCAAGAAAAACGAAGTCCACATAACTAACTTCCACCTGAATGGTCAGTGTTGCATTATTCGAGGTTATGCCAAGCGGTGGCCATGCGCCGTCCTCCAATATATGAGTGGGCAGATAAAAGACAGTGGCACTATCACATGGAAATGCAAATAAACCAAACTCCAGGCATCACTATATTCCTAAGGATATGAAAAATATTGAAGTGCTGGCAGACCCTACGATGTGGTAAGCTATAAAAGCATCGTGATAAAGAAACAAAAACATCAGATACAAGGACTGTATGTTAAATAATACTATGTTGTGAAAAAATATCCAGAACAGGCAAAGCTGTTGAGTAAGAATCAATGTTTTCCTAGGACTTGGGGTAACAGAGGGTTGACAAGAGATGGCTAATGAGCACAGGGTTTTCATTCTAAAGATTTTTAATTATGTCTATGTGTGTGCATCTCTGTGTGTGTATGTGCACATGAGTGCAGTCCTCATAGAGGCCAGAAGAGGGCATCAGATCTCCTGGAGCTGGAGTTACAGGCATTTATAAGCTATTTGATGTAGGTACTGGGAGCAAAACTCAGTTCCTCTGCAAAAGTAGCATGAGTTCTTAACTGTTGAACTGTCTCTTCAGCTCTATGATTTAATTTGAAAGTTAAGCATTCTACAATTGATTGAGGAGGTGACTGTACAACTTATGAATATGTTTCCAAATCACAAACTTATTACTTCAAATGAGCAAGCCACACCGTGCATGTATTATGCCACAATAAAGCTGTTAGACACCTTGAAAGAGACAAAAAAAAAAAAAAAAAAAAAAAAAAGAGGCTCCAAGTATGGAGCATGCCTCTTGTGAAAGGGTTTGCCTTTCTGATGACATCTATGGGATGAGGGCTATGCCATGACCCTTTCTGTCCCATGCTCCATATGCCACAAGGTTCTGGAATGGATGGTGAGCCAGAAGAGACTATATTTTCAAACAAACATGCCGAGTAGGCTGACTTGTAGGAGATAATGGAACACAGTGTGAGGTCTGGCCCACTGACAGCTGTGAGCAACCAGCTTTTCTTCGTTGATGAGAATGGTTTATCCCTGTGCAGGTACGTGCCATTTCCACAATGAATGATATCATGGCTGAGGGATGGCTACTTTGGGTAAGCAAGGGGAAGCTAAGCAGTTGGTGGTAGGCTCCTGAAAGTGAAAAGGACCTGGGGACTGGCACATAAAGCTCCTTAATGCCCGTAAGGTGACCCCCTCAATGCAGAGGCCATGCTATTTTGGCATCGCACAATATCAAAACTATTAAAATACACTAACCATAAGAGATGGCCATCACTCCATGTCCCTAGGAGGCTGATCCTGTTACAAGGATAAAGCCAGAACTGAGAATGCTTGAGAGTTCACTGGTAACTGAACATTTGCTGGTTATTGAACAATTTAGGAGCTTGTGTGTGTGTATTTTTCTTTTCCATTTATTTCTGTTACCAGGCTTTTTGGAGCCAGCTTTACTTGCTGCTGGTGTGCTCAAAGGTTATAGAAGCCTCAGACTCAATGACCCATGGTCAGAATGGGCCCAGAGGAGTGGAATCAAGGTGTCAAGGGTTCCATATGGGAAGATCAGGAGAAAGCCCTTTTCAGAGATGGAAGCAGAAAGATTTCCTCCTTGCTTCCCATGTGGTTCACTCTCAGGCCAGCCACAGCTAGGATTCCCTCAGGATGGGAAATCTCAGAAGGACCTCTGTCCCCTCCCTGATCTCCTGCCCGCTGCGCCCCACCTGCCTTAACCTCATAGCTCTGTTGCTTTTCTCAAAATCTAGTGTTATTTGTTGTCTCAAATTGCTTTTATTTTGATTGACAAATCATAAGTGTATATATACATGGGTTAGAGCATTACGTTTTCATATGTATTTACAATGTGGCACGATTAAATTCTTCTAATTAACACATCCATCATCTCAGCTATCCTGTCACTTGTGATGCTGTGGGTGAGTTTTGAGGGTTTTTTTTTGGGGGGGGTAAAATTAACTAGCCACAGAGAGATCAATACTGCTTGTCATGTGTGGGGGTCTAATAAAGCTCATCTCCCAGAAGAGGAGGCTGTGAGGAGAGAGTGGAGGTGGGGAAGGGGGATGGGGAGCTGGGATTTGATCAAAAGGTACAAAGTGCTGAGAGGCCACTAGAACCAGCTTTGAGTATTCTGCATGGGAGGGCAAGTATAGTACAACGTAGCTCATTTTGTATTTCTTCCTCTGTGCTTAAAGGCCTAAGCGGTTGGCATGTGCAGCCCGGGAAAATGCCCCATCTTTGAGATCAGTTGGGAAGTAGCTGTGGTTACATGGGAAGGCTCTCTTGGGCATAGCACAGGGTCTTGGAAACTGGAGGGTGAACATATGCAGACAAGTGTGTGATGGTTGACTGTTTCATGCTTTGTGTTTTTGAAACAGGGTTCTGCTATGCACCCCCTCCCACACACACACCATGCTTCTGTTTTTCTGAAGAACCCTGCTAATATAAATGTTAAAAAGAAAACCTGTATATTGACCCCTGGGTGGACCAGCACCTGTGGCCTGGTCCCCTTTCTCTTGTGGGCCACGGGCTGAAATTGCCTCTTTTCTATTGAGCCTTGTTTGAAACGATGCATTCGCAAGGTGTAAAGAGGGACTTGTGGGGCACTGTGAGAGTCACGTGAGTCTTCTGCTCACGAAGAACCCGTTCCTTATCTGTAAATGAGAATTCCTTTATCAATTTCTGGGGGCCATGAAAAACTGGAATGAGGTGAAATATATAAGAAAGCCGTAGCTTCATATCTGGAATATTATAGCTGCCCTGAAGCTGGGTCCTTCACAGTAAGTGGGGAAGGTAGAAGGAGTTCCCGGGCATTCTTCACAGCCACATTCAGTCTTTATTAGATCCACCAAAAGACAACATCATTGTCATCTTTTGTCTGGGCTCATGATGTCCACCTTCAGTGTCTCCCATGGCTGATTTTTTCACCAGGGACTTGGAAAACAAAATCCACACAGAGAAGGTAAAAAATAAATGAAACTTTAAAATTTTCTTGGGCTGACCCTCACATGACATTTAAATGCATTCTGCAAACATTCTCTTCTTTGTTTATTTGCTGTGTGGAGGAGCCTGCAGAGCTGGAGGAGGAGGGATGGAGGAAGGGAAATTCTAAAGGGACTGGTGCTGTGGTCCCTAGTCTCGAGTTGCTGGCAGACTTCCCTGGATGACTCTCCCTGATACTCACTGTTTTATTCTGGTACTCTCACACCCACCATGCAGCTCTCACCCATTGCCTGGAAGGAAAAGCATCACCACCCAGATGCCTTTGGCTATCCAGTACTCGGTGCTCAAAGATGCCTTTCTCAGGCATCTGCCATCATTGTACAATGTTCGGGCTGGGTTTGTATGTTAGCTTGAACCAAGTTAGAGTCGTCAGAGAGAAAGGAGCCTCAGCTGAGGAAACCCCTTTAGGAGATCCAGCTGTTTGGCATTTTCTCAATCAGTGATCAGTTGGGGAGAGCACAGCTCAGAGTGGGTAGTGGCACCCCTGGACTGGTGGTTCTGGGTTCCATAAGAAAGTAGGTTGAGCAAGCCAGTAAGCAGCACCCCACCATGGCCTCTTTATCAGCTCCTGCTTCCCGGTTCCAGCCCTGCTCGAGTTCCTGTCCTGACTTGCTGCAATGCTGGACTATCTATGATCTGGCAGTATAAGCTGAATAAACACTTTCCTTCCCAACTTGCTTTTTGGCCATAGTGTTCCACTGTGGCAATAGAGACCCAAACGAAAACACAGTATAGCTGCCCACAGACTCCTGATGCTGCAGCTTCTTACAGACTGACGCCCCCACCCCCATTCAGCGCCAGCATGGAGGGCTCTCATGGCTTTACCAGAAATTGGTTTCATTGGTTTCCTCTTCTTACTTAACCAAGGAACCCTTTCACCACTGCTCCTCCCCATCAATTCATTCTCTGGTTACTAATAAAAGCATGGAAAATGTTAGTTTCTTCATTACTAGAAAGGCCAGTGAGGACCAGTCTCTGCCTAACCCTAATCACATTCTCACATCCTTTTCCTCAGTTCATCACATACACGTAGCCATGCATGTGCACACACCTGCACACATAAGCACTGTTGTATGGCCATTTCCTCTGAACTGAAACGTTCCATTGCAGAGGCAAGCTCACCACAACTCTAAGGGAAGCTCTAAGGGAAGGCCAGTCAGGTCTTAGGAAATACACAATTCACAAGTTTCAGGAAAACCCTAAAATAGATGGGTAAGCTGTAAGCACCGCTGGGGACAGGAAACTATGTAACCTCTTGAGATGCTTGTGCAGGAAGCTCCAGGGGTCCAGCTTCTTTGAGTTGCCATCCATGATCTTTGCAGTGATCTTTGCAGTGATGTAGCTGCTTTTGAGACATACATGATCCTGTAAGTGACCCCCTTACTCATACGCCCATAAGTGACTGGTTCGCCTGCTGGTCTTGGGTAGTATTATTACTTTGAGCCATCGTCAATTTGCTATCTGGGGTAGATATTTGCTCACAGCCCCCTGGGAATGCACACATGCAATCATTGTTCTACAGTAGTTCCTTTTGCAGCTCTGGGCCATCATAAGACAAAGTTCTGCTTTGTCTTGAGGGCTTACGCTAAAGACTTTGCCTTCCTATGGAATTCATGGACATTGCCCTTACCACCCCGTTCTCTTCTTCCTGAAGATGCCTAGAGCTGTGATGGGGCTTACAGCAATGTTGAAAAGTCCAAAGACTCACAGAAATGCCAGCTGTCAAATCACTGAAGCACAGGGCAAACTGCTTCCCACCTTCCTGAGACGGGACAAAAGCCATCTGTGATGGCTAAGCCCTCCTAAGCCACCTGCTGTGGTTAAGCCCCTAATTGCCAGCCTGTTACCTGCAGCCAAAAGCATTCTTGACTGGTACCTTAACAGATCAATTTAATCTCTGGGTCCCTGGTTACAGCTTTTCTAAGTCAACTACATTTTCTTTTGCTGATGTTTGCCCTTTTAAAAATGTGGTTTGACCTTACCCTTTAAGATGTAATTAGAGCCAGGCAGGGTTGGTCTGTCTCACGCCAGGAGGATAAATCCCCTCAGACAGAAATGACCTTGAATAGCTCTGTTGCCTGCACATGCACAGCCCAAACCATCCATACAGAGGTTGGCTTTTTCTTGTTCTTCTTTTTTTTTTTTTCTTTTTGTACTTGCCTGTTGCATCTTCTATCACCAATAAAATAAACATTTCCATTTAGATGCACAGTCTCGGCTGGGGAACAACACTGAATGCTGGTGGTAGAGAGCTGTGAATAAAGTTAGTCTTATCAAGGAGGACCCAAGAGCAAGTGAAGGAGTAATTAACCCATGCAGAGGCAGAGGAAATGCAGTCGCTTTGAGGTCAGACAGATCTGACTCACATGGCTCCTCCTCTGATTGTCCGTGTCAACCTTTCCAAGCCTCCATGCCCTCCTGGGATACTCAGAGACAGCACTTAGTTTTATTGGGAGTTCCAAAGGAAATGATGAATTGAAAAGTGGCTGCCTTGGCATGTCTAACCAAAGGGGAAAGCCTTGGAGACTTTTTTGGAGCAGTGATATCTAAGGTCTCCAAAGGGAATTGGTAAAGGGTGAAGGAGAGCCGAATATCTTTGTCTCTGTTTGCCTCTGTCTCTCTGTCTCTATTTCTCTGTCTCTGTCTCTTCCCCCCCCCCCCACAGGCACACCCCACTTGCTCCAAGAAGTCAGGAGTGTTCACAGAAAGGAAGCTTCCAGAAGCTGTCCTTCACTGAAGGCCATACCCACGACACAATGGGTATTTTATTTAGTTAGTTATTTTGAAACAGGCTCTTGTAGCCCAGGCTGGCCTCAAACTCGCTATGTAAACTCACCTTGTAATTCTTCTGATCCACCTGCCTCTCACCTAGGACAAAAGTATGCACCAACACAAGCAGTTTTTATGGTGCTGGGGCTGAGAGTCAAACACGGGGCTTCTTATATGCTGGGCAAGCGCTCTGCCAACTGGGGTCTGCCTCAGCTTGATTTTGTTTTAACTAATAAAAACATCAAGTGGCAATGAGACCCTGGAGTGCTTCTGAAAAAAAAAAAAAAACAAAAAAAAAAAAAACAAAACAAAACAAAACCCAAAACTCTAAGACAATGAGGGAGAGAAATACCATTTCTGTTCCATTCGAGACTTATTTTTTGATTATTATCCTGAATCCGGGGTTAGGAATGCATACAGAGCAACGGCTATTTGGTTCTCTCAGTCAGCATAGATAGTGGTTAAGAGCAAGCTCGAAGTCCAATTATCTAGGCTATACTTCTTGCTGGTTGAGTGACACTGGCTATGTCAGCTGCTGTAAGATTTGGTTCCAAGTGCAGAAAATATACCGTAAGAATGACTCAGGTGAAGGAGACACTTCTTACTACTTATGCAAAATTATTCCATCAAGCAACAGGGCTGGCCTGATACTCCACAAGCAACAGAATTCAGTCTGTTTTCATGTTTTATTATTTCATTCCTTGTACATGGTTTCTGCCCTTAAGGCCACCTAATGGTGCAAGATGGTTGCCTGAGTGCTAGCCATCTTATCTGCAATCCCGGGCAGCAAAAGGAAATAGGTGGTAGAAAGAAGATACAAGGATACTCTTGCCAGCTTTGTTAGTTCCCTTCAGAATCAGCCTTTCTTATTAGTTAGCAAGACCATGTCTAGCTGCAAGAAAGGCTGAGCAGTACTGTTTTTACATGGACACATTGTTCTCGGTGTACATCAAGCTGTTACCGATGGTTGACGGCACACTAGACACTGAGGAAGAAGTCAATGCTTTCTTGGACAAGATGATTCCTAACACTCTTAAGATTATTTATTGTTGTTGTTGTTATCATCATTATTATTATTATTATTTTGCTAGAACCAGCATCTACCACCCTGGGGGACCAGCATCTACTGCTGTGGATTGCCATGAGTCAGTCTAGTGCACAGGAAACCTTAGAGCAAATGCCTGGCAATAGCTTCAGAGTTAAGGTGCTCACAGCTCCCACTGGCTGCATACTAATAAGCAAGCTTAGCGGGGGGGCGGGGGGAGGAGGAGAGGACCTGCAGCTCAGCACAAAGAGGCTCCTTCAATATGTGGTTTCTTTGGTCAAGATTGCAGATTCAGGACTGAACATCTCCACTTCCTCTGCTTAGGATCAAGTCTGTCCACCTCAAGTCTGTCCACATGGACATTTTAAGCCAAATTAGTTCTTTACACAGAGGTTACCCCAGGCCTTGTGAGGTTTCCCAGTCTCTCCCCAACTAAATGGCAACTGCACCCCACTCTTTTCCACAGTGGCCACCAAAAGTCATCTCCTGAGGACAAGTTGGGTCATCCTAAGTTGAGACACTGCGCCAGGTGTCTGGATTCCCAGAACCTACCTCATCAAGAAGAAGCCACTGCTGAACATCTCAGTTTGATACACAGGTGAACCATGGGAAAACACAGTGAATTTGACTGAATTAATTTCAGATATACATACACATGGACATAGGCACGCGCGCGCGCATGCGCACACACACACAAATGTCCCTGTCCCCAGCTCTGGCTCTAGCTCATAACTCTAGAGAGTCCATAGCATGGACCTTGTCCAGGCAGGGAGATGTGATAGAGAATGAAAGGAGTAGCTGGTGGAGTTTGGTGCTGAGGAACCAGACAAACACATTCCTGGAATTCTGAAGTGAGAGGCTTGTCCTGAGGCCAAGCACAAGTCCCAGCCACCTCAAGAAGAAGCATCCATGCTAGCATCCTGATGAAAACCAGGAACCCAGCAGATAAAGAGCCTCACCCCAGAAAGAAGAAAATCAGAGCAAGCAAGAAAACACAAATATTCCCCCAGCGTGACTTTGGCGAGCTCTTTGAGGAGAGTCGGTCTCCTGAATAATGAAACAGCTTTGGGTAGTATGTTCAGCTTCAGTAAAAAAATATGCAGCTGTAATTAAAGCAGGAAAGCTACAAGTCTATTAAAGTTTTTTTCTTTGATACTGGGAAACTCAATTCATGGCCTATATTTCATAAAACATACACTTGAAAGGGATTTTATATGCCCTTTCCCCCACAGAATTTAGCAGACTGAATCTCTTTTCATTTCCTTAAGATTGGAGGTAGGTCTATCCATAATTCACTCAGGGAATCCTAAGAAAATACACTGGATGCTAAGGCGAAGAGCCTGGACCAGTGGAAGGAAGCTGAGGCCCTGGACTCTGCCCTCAGAAAGAATCGGGTTTCTCAGAGCAGTGACGCAGAGGAGACACTGCCTCAAGGTGTCCAGCTTGCCTTGTGGAGCCTCATTTCTCCTTGAACATCTCCAGATCCACCACTAGGGGTCAGATCTGGCTGCTTGGAGAAGGCACTGAGCTAGGGTTGCTGAATGACCTGCAGGGCAGGACGTTAAGAGAAGGACATGGTTAAGGTAAGGGCAAAGGAGGTGGGTTTGAGCAAAATGTGGTATATGAATGTACACAATTCTGAAACCATAAAAAATTATTTATTTAAAAAAAAGTAACTAGGAAGGGTGGGTGCTGTTCTCCCCACTCCCTCCCTCATACACACGGTTAAGGAAACATTCTCTAGACTCTGAGTGGCACCTGTGGCTTCATGGTGCCATTGTGATGGGTGAGAAGGTTTCAGGGGAGTAGAAGGAAATGCGGAGGGCAGTCACTGGAGTCACACAGGTCCAAGCTGGGACCCCAGCTGTGTCACCCAAGACCTCAGGAGGTCTAACCTAAGCCCAGGAGATTCTGTGTGCTCTGTTGACAGCAGCCAGAAAGACTGCACTGCCACCGGAGGGGCACGTAGCCCAGGGCCTGCAAAGAGCAGTGGAATGGAAGAAGCATCTTCCTCCATTTCTTCCGGGATGGCTCTCAGGAGCATGCGCACTTCCGAATCACTGTGTGCTGAGTTACCTGCTGAGGTCCCTGTGCGTCTGCAGCTGTGTGGAGGAAGGACTGGCTTTAAAGCACCTCTCTTGTTGCTAAAAGCAGCAAATCTGCACATAGTGGGCTTTCAGGAGATGCTTATAGAAGGAATGAACAAATTGTGAATAAACACAGACATTTATTTAAAAACACAATAAAAAGGGAGCATTATAATGATTCAGAATTCCTGCCACCTGGGACCATTGGTTCCTTGGATGGAATTTATCAGAAGCCACCACTGTGTGTGACTGGGACCTGAAAAACTAGGGATGGAGGGGGAAAAACAAAACAACCCTAACCCCACATCAGGGTCCCCAGGCTCAAGTTTATATCTGAGAAAGAAAACAGAAGGCAGAATCCAGCACACACCTGGGGAAAATTTATAAACCTATTAAGGTTTACGGTGCTGCTGTAATTCCATAAAGACGGTTCCGGGCACAATAATCCAGCATCATAAAGTGGCGCACTATGCAGGAATCTCCCATTTGTCAGGGATCACCACAGAAATCCTGTGTGACCTCTGGCCTCTTTCCTCACCACCTTGCTTCAGACTGAAGTTCTCTTATGCCTGGAGCAGTAAACATATTTCTTTGAGAACTTTGTATATGTGTGTGTTTTAACCAGCTCCACACCCTGCTCCCTCCCCTCCAACTCTTCCCAAATCCCGCCATCGCTTTTCTCTCCCAACTTCATGTGCTCTCTTTCACCCCTTCATGCTCCTCGTGTGTGCATGGGTGTGGGGCTGTCTCCTGGAGCTTGAGCAGCTGACCCGGGGGCTGTATCCTTGAAGGAGATGGATTCTCCTAAAACCATTCTTGGTCCCTCTCCCCCACAACTCTCCACTAAGAAGAGCAAGCTATTATTTAGCAGTCAAACCAGACTTTACACGCCTCCTGTTAAATCCACCCAACAGCTTCCTACTGCGTGTAAAACATAACCACAACTTAAGGAGCTGTAAACCACGATTCTGCAAACTCTGTCTTGCAAGATCAGCTAGTCTTTGTGGAATGTGTACTCTAGGTCCAGTTACCCACCCACATCAGCCGATGCAGCCTGAATGCAGCGAATATGTAGACGAGTATGTCTATGTTCTCCTAAAACTTGATTTAAAAGAAAACAAGCAATGAAATAGATCTGGATTGTATTTGTAGACCCCTGCTCAGAGTGGCTGTGTACTTGACGGTCTCCTAGAACTCTCTGGACACTTCTTATACATTCTCCAACTATGACACCACTCAGGTCTTTGTAATCCCTTGGTCCCTCTTCCTAGAACACCCTTCTCCAATGGAGTCTTTCCTTACCACTCTGTTCAGGCTCAGGGTAACCTCATCAGACCTTACTGACATCACATCGGTTTTCTTTCCATTTCACCTGAAGGGCTTGAGTCACCCTTTCTGCTCATTTGATTGTTGCTTAACATTCTTCTCCCAGAAAACCATAAGTGGTGAACGCATGTGTGTGTACATGCATGTGACTATCTGTGCATGTGGAGCCAACCACCCTGGGTTTTGTCCTTCAGGTGCTGTGGTAGTTGAATGAGGATGTCCCTCCTAGGCTCAGATGTTTGAATACTTGCTGGCACTGTTAGGCTAGAGTCAGGAGGTGTGGCCTTGCTGGAGGAAATATGGAGATGGGCTCCGAGAGCTTAAAAGACTGCTGGCATTACTAGATACTCTGTGTGCTTGTGGTTCAGGGTGTGAGTTCTCAGCTTCCTGCTCTGGCTGCCATGCCTGCTGCCTGCTGCATGCCTCCGTCTGCCTTCATGGCCTCTAACCCTCTGGAACCATGCACACAAATAGGCTCCTTCTACAAGTTACTGTGGACATAGTGTAACTGCAGCAACAACAAAAAAAGTGATGGATAGAGCTTCCATCATCCACCTCTTTTAAGACAAGGGTCACTCATCAGCCTGGAACTCACCAAGTAAGCTAGGATGTTTGTCCAGCAAGGTCCAATGTCTCCAGCAATGTCTCCATCTGCTCCGTGATGGGATTATAAATGCAATATCACCATGCCTTGTTTTTCTTTTCATTTTAGTTTATATTCATGAATATTTGCCTGCATATATGTCTGTATATGTACTATGTGCATTCAGTGACCACAGAGGACAGTGAGGACATCGGATTCCCTAAAACTGGAGTTATAAATGGCTGTGAACCATTATGTGGGTACTGGGAACTGAATTCAGATCCTCTGAAAGAGAAGCCAGTGCTCTTAACCACAGAATCATCTCTCCAACTGATTGGCTTAAAAGATAAAGGGGGTTCCAAGGATCAAACTCAGGTCCTCATGCTTGCAAGGCTTGCCCACTGAGATGTCTCCCTAACTATTTCCTCAGCTTCATAAATGTCTTAAGATCTAACGGTCTAGGTCATTTCTATGTCCCCAACACCTTCAACATGACCTGGCTTAGAGCAGCTGACCAATACAAAGTTGTAGAAACTTCTGTGAAATCAGTTTCCCTGAAGTTATCACTCATGGATCTGACGTTCAGACATTCCCACAGATGTCTAGAGTAGGTCAGGCATTGGGGACAGACTCCAGGGGCATCTTTGGGCACATAAACTCAACTCAAGGACTTGTTCAGCCATCATCCCATTGCCACAGTGGCTGGACATTTCTGTTGGATCTATTCCTTTTCATGGTTTTAAATTATTACTCTGCTCCTGAAGATATTGATACTTGTTTTCACAATCTTTCATTAACCAAGTGAGTTAGATTTCAGTTTTACTTTCAAACACTAGCTATCACAAATCCTTCCTGCCTTCAAAGGACGATGAGTGATGAAAAGAGGGTTTTGAGCATGAGTCCAAAGGAGCTCCATAGGTTTAATGAGCAGGGCTACCAGACGTTTAGTTCAACAAGAAAATAGTTGACAGAAGCATAAGAGCCTCATCTCTCTAAAGTTCACCTGAAACTCTAAGAACCTCCTGAAGAGCATAAGTTTGGAGGATTGCCAGGGGACAGACAACATCCAGGCTGACCCTGGAGCAAAGACCTCAGGTCAGAGAGGAGAGAACAAAGGAAGCAAGGTGATGTCTGTCTCCTAAAACTAACTCCAACCCGCATGTTCAAATTTAAGACAGCTATAAGTGGGATGCAGGGAACAGTGTTTGAAGCCATGCATGTTAAAGATGATGTGTGCACTGATGGGGCATCCTACTACCAGATTGAGGGGTCCAAGCATTCTTCTCTTCTCGTTAGACCCTCTGGCATCCTGAATGTTCTAGTGATCCAACAGAGTCTAGGAGTCCTTTTACATCCAACGGTGCCCACCAGAGAAGGGGCTGAGTATTAAAGAGTGAAGACCCTGAAGTCAGAGTGAGGTGTGGATAGCTCATTTCTGAGATTGTGAGAGACGTCTGTTCACTGTGATGCTCAGTGAACAGTTAAGAGTCAGCAAAGAGATTCTAATTATTGAATGACCAAGAAGACTCAAGAGCTGATGGGTTCAGATATCCCTTCGCATACCACTTATTCCTGGAACGTCCCCTTTGGGAAGTAGTCTCTGGCTGGATTACACAGCTCTTCGATAACTTATTTTATGACCAATTGTACTCAAATGATATGCTAATGACATTCTTCCTGGGCTACACTCCTCTACCAAGGTTCTAGCTGTGACCTGAGGAGAGAGGTGAGCACTATGGTCCTCTTCCCTAGCCCCAAAACCCAGGTAGAAGGCCATACAGAGACAGCCTCACCTTGTTCTAATGCAGATAAAGACACCAACATAAAACCTTGCAGTTACTGAGTAAAGTCCT
Organism: Psammomys obesus; assembly: GCF_907164565.1. Classification (NCBI taxonomy): domain Eukaryota; kingdom Metazoa; phylum Chordata; class Mammalia; order Rodentia; family Muridae; genus Psammomys; species Psammomys obesus. The sequence continues at coordinate 34,302,871 of NW_026596034.1, read as the reverse complement.
GAGAAATACACAAATGGAAATTCTCGTCAGTATGTGTATGTGTGAAAAGAGAAACAATGATCTCCCAATTCCCAAGCAGAGCTAAGAGAGAGAATAAAAACCCCCTGATCACAAGCAATGCCTCAACACTGATCAAAATTTAACAGGGCTTATTCTCCATCTTGCCAATCTGACTCCTACCCTACATAAATCACCACAAAAATAGGTAGGGGTGAGCGGATGAAAGCTTCCCTGAAGAACTGATGATGGGTACAAAGACAATCAACAGGGCACAGGTTAACTAGTTGACAGAATAACCAGACCCTGGCTGCTTGCCACAGACAGACTAAGCATTTGCTGATAAACAAAAGTGGACTACACCAAGGATTTGCCTGTGACCAGGTGGAGTCCCTCTTCTGTTGACCCATGCACCTGCCTGTCACTGTGTGGAGAGATTCCCAGGGAAGTCCTGGAAGCCAGCTCACACAGCTGCCTTCTCTAAATGGTGGCTTGACATGATGTGGTTTTTCACTTAGAGAAGTTGGAAGAAAGCTGACTTCTCTCTTTAAAAATTCACCTTCAAGAAAACACGCAAAGTGGCTATGGCTGAATACACTGGAAACCGTGAGATTGGCTGGTGCAGAAGATGATGAGAGAGGACCTAATTTGAATGCCTGACATGAGAAAAAAGAGTGCCATAAAAGAGGCTTTGCTACCGCCAGCCCATCCCGACTAAATGGGGATTTTATAGTGGGCTAGGTATTAAATACCAGCTCTCAGCATCACAGCCATCCTCATGCTGATCTGGGTAGCAAAGAGCAACTATCAGCATCACAGGCAACTTTACTTAGCTCAAGCCATTTTGCTGCCATGACAAGTAGACATCTCAGGATGGGCCAAAGTTCAGCTGATTTAGTGATTTTCACTCGTGTCTGGCCAGGTCAGATTTCTTTTAAAGTTAGACCGACCATACTTGGAAGAACCTGGGGTGAAAATGAATGGGAGCCATCCCTGGGCTTATACCACCTCTTCACAGAGGCTTTCCCTCTGTATAAAATAAGGTTCAGCCACTCCTGTGTTAAATATCCCAGCTGGGCCCTGGCATAGCGCTGGCCACAGTTTAGCTGATGTCTTCTCCATTGCTCTCAGCTCATGTGGCTGTGAACACCAGTGGAGAAGGACAACATCTGTCCCCTTACTATGGGTGCCCTCAGACCTTAGGCCTTGTTGGCACATTCGCCATATTTGGGGAAAATATTGGAAAGAGGAAGAAATGAGAGAGCAAGTCATGGGGTTGTCGAGGAGGTGACTGCTGATCTGGCCTGTTTTGTACAACATGGAGAAGGGCCAGTGCAACACACAGGCACCGGTGCTCCTCGCGACTCAGATGTGTACCTGTGGGTCATGTCCCCCTCTGAAGGGAAGCTGAAGGTGACCGGCATGTTACACGCACTGGATCCGGACAGTCCTTACACTGTATTTGTTCCCTGATGCCTCTCAAGGGCCTGGGTGGAGTGCTATTCTCCCAGCTTCCATGCAGGGCTGCTGAAGCCAGCCCCGTGGGGAGCTCCTGTGTCTTGCTGGGAGGATGCCTGAGAGCTTGCTTACATTCCCGCTTGCCTTCTGCAAGCTGACCTGACCAAAAGTTGCGGAAGTGAAGTCCCCTGGAGACAGTTTTCATTGCCCTTAGATTTGCGGGATGGATGGTGGACAGCCCAGATCTGACGACACTATTTCTAATGGGGGTTGACGGCCTTTCCCAACTCTTCCCCCAAGGGCTTAAGTTCCACCTACACACCTGGACAGCCTTGCCACCACTCTTCTACTGGCTGACTCTCCCTTCCTGGGCTTCCCTCCCCTGATACCCCACACTTGCCCTTCATCCTCCCCTGGAGTATGCTATGGGAAACTATGGTAGCTGTTCATCGTTAGCCCTTTACCAAGGCCCCCAGGAGACCAGCAGGGACAAAGCATGTGTGAATAGGTATCAGCGGGGCACTCGGGGTCCTGGCATGGGTATTCTCTGGGAACTCTGAGACCCTAGCCCTCCTTTCCACCTTCATGGTTCTTGGGACCTGGCTGGCCGGTGGAACAGCACAGCCTGAATGTGGGCTCCATGAATCAATACCTGTAACTATGAAAGGAACTAAAACACCATCATTCTCTGCTGATGCGCCTTGATCCAGGAGTGATTCTCCAGAACAATGCCCTGGAGTTCAGTGCTGAACAGCTGGGAGTAGTCTCCTGTCTGTACCTGCAGATAGAAACAGGTGACCTTCCTCTGTGATGGATAGGAACCGGTGACAGCTGGGTACACAGGGACATGGCACCGATGCCTGGATCGCTGGGAAATGAAGTCTCCTCCATACCAACAATGTGTCTCTTTCTTTGCTTTAACTTTGCTGACGGGAGCAATGTCAGAACATCGAGAATAATCTCAGTATTCACAGCACAACTGCACACTGGCATTTTCTGAGCATTTGTTACAGTCTAAGCACTGGATTCAGCCTGCTGTCTCATTTAATCCCCCCGCACATGCTCTCAACGAGCTCCACAGTACAGGCAAGGCAGCTGAGGCTTCTGGAAGGTTCGGTGGCTTGCCTGAGGTCCCACCTTGTTAAGAAGTTGCTTTGGGGCAGCAGACCCTGCACTGAGGTCTACTGCTGGACCCAGAAACAGCTGCATAACGTGTGGAGTTGGGTGCAAAATGATAGCGATACCTCCTGCTCATCAACGATTAAAAACTTGGGGTGTTGGTGACAGAACAGTAAACAAGAAGGGTGTCTTTAGAGCACACGCCATGCTGCTGGTCCTAGGTAGATGGGCTCAGAAGAAAGTGATGAGATTAGAACGAGGGTCTCAATGTCACGCCCTCTTTCCCCCAGAGCCTCTCCCAAGAGGCTCACAGTAAATAGAAAGGGTTTGGGGGAACCTAGCTGTTGGCCAGGAGGACTGTTCATTTTCCATCACCTGACAGAACTACCCAAATGCAAACATGGCCCCCAGGGGGAGTTTAGCACTACCACCAGAGCAGAACAGACGCATGGGCTCCACGACTCCTGGATCTCAGGCTCACACAAAGTCTGAGAATGTTGTGCACACATCCAGATGAGGCTCTGAGCACGACGATGACTCAGATTCTGCCAGCTCTTGACCCTAGGACTGAGCAGGGGTGACAGTGTCTGTGACAGCTTTTACCTGTCTACCTGCTGCAGACTAGGATCGCTTAAGAAGAGATCCTCAGTTGAGAAGCTGTCTAGATCAGGCGAGCCTGATGTCTGTGGGGGACTCTCTTGCGTGTTACTGAGGACTATCATTCTGAGGGGCGGGTCCTGAACTTCCTAAGAGGGAAGAAGGTTAGCAGGGCCTAGAAAATAAGCATCATGGGTGCATCCATTCACTTATTTCCTTCTGCCCTTGACTGCGGGTGTGGCCAATGGTCACATGACGCTGCAGCTGAGATTTCCTGTGACATTGGACTATAACTTGGAATTGAAGACAATAAAGCCCCTATGTTGCTTTTGGTTGGAATGTTTTATCACAACAGGCATGAAACAAGAACAGTATCCTATCATCAAATAAGGCGCCATCCTCCAAATTTCCCCATGGTCCACCTATCTTAGTCTTTGGTGTTGTGACATGGTCTGGAGCTACTACATTAATTGCTTGCCCCCTGAGATCTTTATCGTTCTATGATCAAATACTCACATATACCAAGCGGTGCTGTGTAACCATGCCTCCAAATTATCCTTGATTGACCAATCAAAAAAGGGCCAAAACCTGGGTTGAGCAGAAGAGAGATAGGCAGAGCTAAGGTTCAGGGACCTGGAGGACAGAAGGATCATGGGAGAGAGAGGAAGAGGAGAGAAGTATAGGAAAGGAGGAAGGAGAAAGCAGGGTCAGCATGGGTTAGGCATGAACGAGAAGCACATGGCGAGAAGGAACTTGTTCTGAGCATTGGCAGCCGCAGATGGAAAGCATGAGCAAGTCTTTACAGGAGTTATGAATGGGAAACAGCCCAGAAAGGAATAGTTCAAGCAAGTGACATGGGATGTGGGGCCGGGAGAGAACAAGGTAGCTGAGGGGGTTTACATTTGTCCAGTTTCAGTGTTTAGGCATATTAAAAAATCTAATTGGTGTCTGTGTATGTTTATTTTTATAATTGCAGGTTAAATAACAATTGCCATATAGCCTTATCTACAACACTTTGGGAAGAAAGGTGGCCAACTCTAGAATGGTACATGACAAGGGACCTGCAGCTCAAAGCTGAAGACATGGACTCTTGGTTTTCCTATTTTGTGAGGTGAAGACTGCTAGACCCACCTCTCAGGTTAGTGGAGGAGGAGGGTGTGTTGTACCTAACTCTCCAGCACACAGTGAGGGCTCAGTTCAATGATAGAGTTCAGTGGCTGTGTGTATGGTCAAGTTTATGAGACAACTGAAAACACTTGGGCAGGGACTAGGAGATGGCTCAGGTAGTCACGTGCTTGAGACACAAGCATGGAGACCCGTGTTCCATCCCCAGCACCCATGTGAAAAGTTGGGCACGGTAGTGTAGACCTTTAATCCCGGCACTGAGAAAGTGGTGATGGGGGACGAGGACTCACTGACTAGCCAGCAGAGCGGAAACTGTCAACTCCAGGCTCAGTGAGAGACTCTCATGCAAAAAAAGAAATCTAAGGTGGAGAGTGACTGAGGAGAACTCAACAAGGGAACAGGGAATTGGAGACACAGGAGAAGCAATCACATGTGTAGCCAGCCAGGAAACACAGAACACATGGTGTAACTTGACAAGGGTCTCAGTTGGAGAGAAGTTTGGAGAATGGTGGAATACTGCTCAACCTGACAATGCCCT
>NW_026596034.1:34294251-34298027 GCF_907164565.1 Psammomys obesus | reverse complement strand
AGTAGTAGTAGTAGTCCAGGACCATTCTGTACCCACAGAGGCATCCATTCCATGCAGCAGTCCAAATCTTATGTATTTCATGGGATAATATCAATCATAAAGAGAAGCATAAGCCGGTTTATGTTTCCTAGAGATGTGTCTGCCCCTAACCAAATAGCTCTGTGCATTTAGAAATTCAACGTGATTAAAGGATTCAATTTTTCCTTGAAAATATGACAGTATACAAAGCAATAGCACCTGAAATGCTCCTAAACTTTATGAAAGAACACAGCCGTGGGAGGAAGCCTGACCCTCATCTCCTCAGAGACATGTAATAGACAGAGATGTGCGTGCTCGCAGCTCCCAGATGGGACGTGGACTTTAATGCAGAGATCACATTTGCAGCCCATCCACATTCCAGTCGCTCTTATTCAGGGTCTGGGGACCCACACATAGGAAGAAGGAATCAGTCTTTGTTCTGCTCACACCCTGGCCTCTTTAATAGCTTTCCCCATCCATCTTGCTGACCCGCTATGCTCCTTGGCTCCTTTAAGTAGTTTTCTGTAAACATCAAAATCCAAGTCCAGGGCCTTTCCCATCAGAAGTCTGCTCTCCATCAAAAGAAGTCCCAGAGAGGTGCCATGAGGTCGACCTGCCCTGAAGTGATCTCACTTCAGCTGCCCAGGCTGCACCTCCCCAGGCTGGTTACCATTCCCCTCCCTTCACCTCTCCCTGGGGAACCTACAGCAAATTCACTATCATTTGTACAGAGCACATTCGAATCTGAGAGGGGAAATGCCCATTCCTGCCCCCCTTTTTTTTTTTTTTTGGTGGTGGTGGTGGTGGTGGGGTGATGAAGAGCAGAGAGACCAAGCTTGTGAGAAGCTACAGGGAGGTTTGAGGCGTCTTGCATATGATTATTCACCTGGTAGTCTGGGGAGGTTACCATGGCAACATGTCCAAAGTCTCCAGTATCTACATGTCATTGATACATCCCATCCATTCAACAAAGGGAGAGGAACAGTCCAAGCTAGCCTCTGTCTCCTCTATGGCTTGCTGACAGTTTTGCTCATTGTTTAATCAAGACCCCAGGACCAGCCAACAAGCAACTCTCTTAATATGGGGCTTTTTCACCTAAATGTATCTTAAAGCAGAAAATTAAATTCCCATCTGTCAGGAATCAATTTGTCCTTTGCTCCTCACCTTTCTCAGCATTATGCTCATGAGTTACTTTTCCCGTCGGACACTGGATACTTTAATTATAATGTTCTGGGCCCCTAATAAGGCATCTCTAAATTCTAAGCCCTTCCTAGATAGGTTAAACATGGTGAAAGATAGCAAGGCCCTGAGGCACCCTGGAGTCATTTCCATAACAGTAGGTACAAGTATTTCCAGAGAGAGAAAGAAAGAAATGTCTTGCCTTTGGCCCTTTGACTGAAGACAAAAGGTGTCTCTCTAAGCATCTTCTAAGGAAAAGGGGAAAGGCCCAGCCTGTCATACCAGCATTGTTCTTATTGAAAGGCAATTATGAAAAGGATTCACAGAGCAATTTATGTAGAGGAACAGACTTCCTCATCAGAACCCCCGCAGGGCACACAGTTCTGCCTTCAGCCCTTATACTGTGAATGAAATATTGATACAATGCCCAACACTAACTAGGAGTCAGAGTCCTGGATGGAGCATCACCCCTGCAGATGACAGAGGATATTTTCATAGTCTGCAGTCCCGCAGTTATGCTCTGAGTTTTGTGTTTCCAGTCCTTGCTAGAGTCTGGAGAGACCATATCAATGCTATTTCATGTCAAACAGTCAGTTTTCAAAGATGGTCATGTGCCACTTTCAGAATCACAGATGGCTAGCCGCTGTGACCTACCTGTGGGTGACCCTTCCATGACGTGGCCAATGTAAGGGCCTTCCCGGAAGATGGGTCTATTGTCATTCTGATCGATCACGATGACTTCCAGAGGCACTGGCCCCTCCAGAGTTTTGCCACTGGCATCTGTGGTCTCCACAAACAGCTGTATGAGCAAAGAGATTGGGAGAGAAAGAAACCATTATTTTTAACATCGAAACAAGGTTCCCCAGAGAAAGTAGGTTATATCAATCATTTTATGAGCCTTTGATGATATTCAAACTCTGGTTTCCATCATGGGTTGTCACCAGAGTGAGAATAGAAACTAAACCATTTATGATATAAGACAAAGATCAGCATGTGTTATGACCCTCTTAGAAAATTCACAATTAAATCATCAAACCTGCAAAAAAAACTTAAACACACACACACACACACACACACACACACTCTCTCTCTCTCTCTCTCTCTTTCTCTCTCTCTCTCTCTACTGCAATCCGCCATAGTTGGGAAAATGTGCTTATACTGTTTGTTTTCCCGACCTCATTACCGTTAAGAGAAACATTACGCTAATAGAAACAGTAGAGAAAGCATCATGAACTGGGGAAACCACAGGGTTTGTGGGGATGCTATGGAGACACTCAGATCAATATACATCTAGAGGCATCCCTCAGGTAAGAAGGCTGGTATGTGCGGGACCCTGCTGAGACCTCAGGACTCCTGCCCACCAGGAATTCCCTAAAAAAGCCAGAGATAGAAACGTCATCCCAGATCCATCAAGTGCTTTCAAAGGAAAGCCTTCCAGATCCCAGCCAAGAAGGCACTGTGGCAATGCAGCCTCAGTCTAGAAGCAGAGCACCATGCCACAGCATTCCCAGGGCATTGTCAAGGTCACATATTCCATTTAATGTGCTTAACTGCGCCTTGGCTTCCCTTGGTAACAGAAGTACCGGCTTTTTGAATGCAAGTGTTCTTCCCTTCGCAGGAGATAACCGTGCACCCTGGTCAGTGGGGGCCACAGTATAGAGCCCTTTCACCGCAATTCTCAATCCCTTGATTTCTTCTTTGGTGAGGACTCTCTCAGCTCAGTGAAGCTGCCAAGATAAACATTACAATCATATTTGCGATGTGCCAATGCGGACATCACAAACTGGTAAACCTGGGCCTACATGGACAGAGGGATTGTTTTCTGTTTGTCTTTAGCAGGGTCATATCCTCTGTGTCAACACACATGAGCACAAACACATACACACACACAGGCACAAATATGCACACACATGTATGCCCACACAAGCATAAACAAGCACATATATGCATGCACACACTGGCACTGTACTCCTACAAGCATTTGATTTCTTGGGCAGATAGCAGCTTAAGTAAGAAAAATTCAAATGGACAAAGGCTTCTATTTCTATTGCACTCAAATGAAATATAAGAGAAAAGAAACTCCGTTTTAAAGCCGAATGGGGGAAGACATGGCTTAGTTGGTAACATGGGACCTAACATCGAATCCCCAGGACCTCATTAACTAGGGGCACAGCACCATGTGCCGACAGCCCAGCAATGAGGAGGAGACAGGAAGGTCCCTGGGTTTGCTGGCCTGTCAGGGTAGACAAATCAGCGGGTACCAGGTTCAGTGAGAGACTGCATCTTGGTCTCCTGCTGGTGCGACAAAATATGCCTCCCTCGCCCACATCCCACACAAAGGCAACTTACCAGAGAAAGAGGTTTTTTTTTGTTTGTTTGTTTTTGTTTTGTTTTGTTTGGCTTTTTTTTTTTTTTTCAGTCTAGGTTTCTGCCCATTATTCCTGGGAAGCCACAGATACAAGCTCTTTTCTTTCTTTCTTTCTTTCTTTCTTTCTTTCTTTCTTTCTTTCTTTCTTTCTTTCTTTCTTTCTTTCTTTCTTTCTCTCTTTCTCTCTCTCTCTCTCTCTCTCTTTCTTTCT
>NW_026596034.1:34247112-34294151 GCF_907164565.1 Psammomys obesus | reverse complement strand
CACAGATACAAGCTCTTTTCTTTCTTTCTTTCTTTCTTTCTTTCTTTCTTTCTTTCTTTCTTTCTTTCTTTCTTTCTTTCTTTCTTTCTTTCTTTCTTTCTTTTTCTTTTTCTTAAAGTTTTATTTATTATGTAAACAGTGTTCTGGCTGCATATACACCTACACACCAGAAGAGGGAACTGATGGTCGTGAGCCACCATGTGGTTGCTGGGAGTTGAACTCAGAACCTTTGGAAGAGCAGCCAGCGCTCGTAACCTCTGAGCCATCTCTCCAGCCCCCAGGTACAGGCACTTGAGGGGGTTGGCCATAGGGCACACTCAATCATGAACAGAGAAGTATGAGCTAATGTATGCCTGCTAGTGTTTAATTTGCTTTCTCTAGTAGTACAGTCCAGGATTCTTCCCACGTCAATGAATATAGTCAACACAAGTATCCTTAGATATGCAACCTGATTTAGATAATTGCTACTGCAGGTGATTCTAGGATGTCAGGTTGACAACTAAAACCAATCACCACACCCTGTCTCCGAAAACTGATAGAAAGTGATTGAAGAAGACACCCAGTGTTGGACCTTTGCCAGCACGTGTTCCTGTACGCATCACACTCGTTCACACGCTCTCAGACGGAATCGGACATGCTTGTGTTTCACTTGCTGTTCTCACGTTAAGGCCAGACCACAGTGAGCAAATATGGACTTTCTGAAGGACGCTGCTCTCACATTCCAGAGGGGCTGTCAGTGTCAGAAAATCAATACTGAGAGACGCTAATGCCTCCTTCTCCCCTCCTGAGCGAAATGCTTCAAACGCACAAATCCTGCCTTTGAAAGTCTGAAACCCTGTTTGTTTCCTGTGAGTCCCATGACGGACTCTAGTGGCTGTGTTTGAGGCTCAGAAACAAAGCAGGACAGATACATGCAATGGGAAGACCCCCACCCCCATCCATCATCTTGGCAGCGTTGCAAAGGAGGGCAGAGCCCACCAGGAGAAGAACGGACAGAAGGCCAATAATGGAAAGCTGCGAAATGACTGCTCAAGGGAAAAGCCACCAGCAGCCCTTCGTGGCCTGTTTGTAGGCCAACTCCTCAGAGTCACTCTCAATGGTTAACTTGCTCCAGAATGGTGACGTGTGACATACATCCCAGATTCTTAAAACTGTGGGCTGTGACCCCGCATGAGGTTCCATAGCTGAATACGGGGCTCAAGAAAACCTGAACATCGCTAAGAGAGTTTTGAATAAGCAATGGCCGAAACTTAGCTCAACATGAAAAAGGTAACGAACACGAGGTATTCTGGCAGTGTGTGGCCTTGCTGCAGCCTTCAACCTCACTGCAGCCTTCATGCTCTGAGGAACTTGCTGAAAGTTCAGTTTCCACGGCACCCAGCTCCGTGGCATGTGGTACCCGCCTCATACTCCCCGGAGAGCAGGGCTCACACATCATGGGCTTTGATGGCTCTTGTACAGCTGAGGCACAACTCCAAAGACGTGAGGAGAGCCCTGGACTGGCTGACCTGTGACTGAAGCCTCCAGACCCAGGCTCTAAGTGGGGCCCATCCCTTCCAAACCCTAGTGATTGCTAAGGGCTTCTCACAGACTCACAGGTTGCTATGAAGGTTCTAATGTGATATACAGAGGCCTCTGATAGGGCAGTGGCTCTGGATTTTCATCCAAAGATTTTGACTGTTTGATCTTTTTTTTTTTTTTACTCTGTACCTCAGGCTGGCCCAGAACCTATGTAGCTCAGGCTGGTCCCATGCCTCCTGAGTGGAATCACAGGGCTGAGTGACTGAATCATCCAAACCTGACTTCAATGTTCAAGGGTCCGTTTTCAAACTATTTTAGAAAAGGTGTGAGTGTTTTCATTTGATCCAGTCCTAGAATTCAGGGAAGATGATCCTGAGAACCTCAAACACACAACCAAGGCAGAGACAGGTTAATCCTCTTGCTTTGGGTGTGGTTGTGGCCAAGAGGCGGCTTCAGCCAGGGTCCGAGATAGGCATACAGGAGCCATCCCACAGCAAAACTTCTGTCCCCCTGTCCCCATACACCCCATCAGTTTTTTTCCCACCCTGTTCCTAAATTCATTCTTCTCTCCATCCCTATCACCAGCTCTGGTTGGCTCTGCCACCCTCACCAGGGCCACTGGAAATGGCAGTTTGGAGTTTACCATCATGACTGTACTGTCTGCCCTGACCCTTTCACGTCTCTATGTCATTCCATGGCAGTCACCTTCCAATAGCATCTTATTATTCTTCTTCAGGTAAATATTGTGTGTGTGTGTGTGTGTGTGTGTGTGTGTGTGTGTGCATACACATATATGTACATGTGATCATGGAGGCCAGAGGTCAATGTTGAATGTCTTTAATAGCTCCGTCAACTCTGTGTGCCTCAGTATGTGCCTGCACCCCATGCATACTGGGGCCTGAGGAGGCAGAAGAGGGTACAGACTCTCTGGAGCTGGAGTCACAGGTGGTTTGTGGTACTAGGGGCCAAACCCAGGTCTCTATCTCTCCAGCCTCTCCATCTTAGGTTCTGAGGTAGGGCCTCAGACTGAACACAGAACTCACCAACCTGGCTAGACTAGCTGGGCAGTGGCCCAAAGAATCTCTCCTGTCTCTGCCTCCAGCCCTAGCACCAGGGCTGCTGGCATGTGTTGCCATGCTTGGCATTTTATGTGGGTCCTCTGGGGGGGAGGGTACGTTCGAATCCTCGTTGCCTGTGTGACAAGCTCTTTACTGACTGAATCATCCCTTGAGAGCTGGCCTGATTTTATTCTCATAAGTCCTACAGTTGCACCCCAGTCCACTTCTGCAAAGTCCTTCCTCTTGTTCCTTACCTGCCAACTACATCGGCTCTCTTAGCTCCTCCTCAGTGCATATGTCCGGTGTAGGTATCACCTAAAAGCCTCCTCCCAACCCTGAGCTTCACAGTGTCGTATCCATTTCCATCCTTCCAGCCCAGACCACAGGACTTGCCTTTAATTCTTATGGGGTTCCTGGTTTGCCTTCTCATGGCTATTCTCTCTCTCTCTCTCTCTCTCTCTCTCTCTCTCTCTCTCAGATGTAACACTTTCCGCAGCATGGAATCCCCACTCATGTGGGTACTTTTCAGTGTCAGCCTTGACAGGTTCATGACCACAGGGGCCATGTTGGATGTTTGTTTAGTGAGCAGCCAGCTCTGAGGCCAGACACAGACACTGTTTAAAGCCCTCTTCTAAAGAGGTGGTTTCTCTTTAAGAAACCGGAGTCTAAGGCTTTGGGCTCAGCTTTGGCCATCTGTCCTTTCTCCTCACCTCTGGCACAGGAGGCTGACAGTCTATCTGAGTTCATGGGCCCTGGGCCAGTTGACACAACACAGTCTTAATTGATCAACACAAGCGCCAATGGTAAACAACATCAAAGCCTATTAAACTGACAGCTTACTTTTTAAAAGAAGGGAATTAACATTTATTTGATGTTCAGACCATTCCAGGCTTTTTATACATCTGCCTCAAAACAACTTGGAGAAATACTGATTGAGGCAAGGAAACTGGAGTCACTGTCCACAGTCGCAAAGTTGGTTTGTGATTAGGCAGTGTCCAAAATCCATAGCTTCCCCCACTCTGCCTATGTGCGTTCAAGGTCCTGTCGCAGCCTGCCTCAAATTTTTGGCTTGGATGGCTTTACTAATTGTGTCCTTTGCTTCGTGGTTTCATATTACATCCACTGCTATTTTATAATCTTGTAGCATTCGAGGCAAAGTTTTCCATGGATTTGGGAGCTCAGTGATTGTGCACAGTCTCACTGGGCCATGGCTATTCACCTCTGGGTCTTGCAGGTAGGAAGGAAGGGTTGGGGAAGGCCGCAAGGGTAGAGCCCTTAAATGTCTTACCCAGCTCCTCTGTTTCCTTCCATCTGGTGGGAAGCGAATCTGGGGAGCTCTGTACTAGATGTGAACCGGAAAAGTCTCAACATACAAGCCAGTGACTCCTTAAACTAATTAATGTCATGTAATGACTATGGGTGCTGTGCATATGATTCATTAACAAGACGCCCTTAAAAACAAAAGCAAACCAAAGGCATAATGAACCAGATTAGAAAGCACGCACAAATTTGTTGGCTTCCGGCACCACAACAAACTACTAAGACCCTGCCCTGCATTTGGCTCATCTTCTCATCTCTTGTCATGGAAGACATGAAATTTGACATTGTGATCTTACATAACAGGATGAAATGATGAAGAAGAAAACCTGCTACAGGGCTTTTTTGAGTGGAGGCCAAGATGGAAAGCTGGCTCTTAAAAGACAGTGTCTTTTGTAGCGTGGGCTGACTCAAGCCACAGAAGAGAAGCCTGGATCAATGGAGGCAGAGACACAGCTCCCCGTGCCGCCAGTGCCCTGGTGAGTCATTCTGAAGAGCAACGATCCGGGGAGCATGTGGGCGACCTTTTCTCAACTCTGCTTTGCTTTGGGCAGAGTAGTCAAATACAGTAAAAGACAGACACACACAGATAATGACTTCTGGTGTGTGTGTGTGTGTGTGTGTGTGTGTGTGTGTGTGTGTGTGTTTGAGATGCTGTAGTTCGTGCCTGGCTACCAGGGGGCAGTGTACAAAGCCTCGCTTTCAGTCACAATAAATGAAGATCTTACACTGGCTGCAACCTTAACACAATGAGACTCAGTTCCCCCTGTGCAGGTAAGATACCATCACCCCAGAGAATGATTTTTACCCGTACTTCCTCTTTGTGGTACATTTTCTGACCCGGATGCCACGATAGATACTGTCTGCGGCCTGCGTCTTTAGGAACTTCTACTCGAACTAGCTTGAAATCATAACAAAAGCAGTTCTTTGCACTGATCTTCTGCAGCACAGCATACTCACAAAGCTGGGGCCACAATGGGATCCCTGCAGGCTCACAGTGGACCAACAAGGGTACAGGTCAAGATGTCTGCAGTTAAACTGGATTGTAAATTCACAGAGCATTCTCTCTCTCTCTCCTCTAGTGTGTGTGTGTGTCTGTGTGTGTGTGTGTGTGTGTGTGTGTGTGTGTGTGTGCTGCCACATTAAACCTTGATCTTAGGGCTGGAAAATGGCCCAGACGTTAAGAGTGCATACCACTCTTCCAGGGGACCCCAGCTCAGTTCCCAGAATTCATGTCAGGCAGCTCACATGCATGTGTAACTCTAGCTTCTGAAGATTTCACACCTTCTTCTCTCTGAGGCCACCCATACGCTTTCATGTAAGTCTGTGCACGCACATACAAACACACACAAATAGAAATAAGTAAGCAATTTATTTAGAAAAAGCAAGAAGTCACATTTGCCTTCAGGAGGAGGAAAGGTGAGAAGGAAAGGTGATGGTACAACTGCTGGGATGTTAGCCCAGGCTTGCTCCAGGGGCCTCTCAGCTCCACACTTCTAATCCTGAAAAGGAGCTTAGAAGTTGGTCTTTAGAACCTGGAAGTTATTTGGAGCTTACACAAGAAAAAAAAAAAATTCCACAAAGATCCCTTGGAAATACGCCCGCAGAGATTTTTTTTTTTTTAATTATGTTGTGCTGTTTATTTATGAGATGATCCCTAGAGGTTTCAGGCTGCTTAAAGACTTTGAAGAAATGGCCTTTTCCACAAGGGATTCAATGTTTGTTGTGATAAGCAAGAAAATGATAAGACTAATCCTAACTTAGTTTGTAAACATGGCACTTAAATTGGTCCTGCTTCCTGTACCAGTGCCCTCTTGTGTTTCACGTCTCGTTGGCACCAAGTTATTGATCATAAGCTCTTTTGCAGAAACAGGTATTCTGCAACGTGTGTATGTGTACAGAACACACATACGCATATACACATGTCTGCACGCAATACGTATGTTCATCTACATCTGCCTATCTATCTATCCATCCATCTATCTAGAGCATAGGCTCCTGGTCTCATTGGACCACGAACGGCTTGAAAACAGGTGTTCTACTGTGCAATGCTCAGCCAATCAAGTGCTTTGAACACACTAAACACCAAGGGACATTTTCCATTAAGTTTTGGACTCCAGTTCTCAGGCTCTCTCTAACTCTCAGCCTTCTTCCCACCAGGACATCCACACAGATGACCAGGACTAAGGAGGGAGCTTCTGATTTTTGGCTCAGTTTCTCCCCAGTACCTTGTAAAAGCTGGCATGCCCTTATCCCCGGGCTTTGGGATACATCAAGTTACGTGGTAAAGTGGAATCAGGCCAGCAGGTCATCTCACCTTAAAACAGAGAGTTTTGCCCGGATGGTCCTGGACCCTATGTAATCTCCTGGTGTTTGAGAAGGAGGGAGACAAGAAGGTCACAGTGATGGGGTGAGAGAGGGACCTGACCTGCCCAGTTGGTGGCTTTGGGCATGGAGGATGGGACCATTGCCCAACGAATGTGGGCAGCGTCTGGAGACTGGTGACGTGAGGGTGAAGACAAGGATTCCTCTCCAGAGTCTACCCATGTGCATATAGCTCTGAAGACACCTAGATTTGCACATTTTATAAACCACGTGCAATGTTCAGCCCACAAAACAGCACGATAATAAGTGTGTGTTGTTCTGAGTCCCTGAGTTCGAGATAATCTGTTATGGCAGCAATGGGAAATTAATACAGTGTCCACATAATTTATTGTTCAAACCAGAATATGTTTTAGGATGAAAGCAGATACTATTAATAATGATGCCAGAACAACAGGCACTGCCCAAAGCCATTTTAGGTAAAGTGGGTCATGCAGTTCTCTTATTTGACTAAGTAACTGGTTTCCTGGGTCTCGGTCTGTGCACATAACAAATGGTGTTTAGAGTACTTCTCTGTGTGTTATTTTTAAGGGAAGAGAAAGATACACGCATGTAGCACGAAGCCAGGCATAGTATGAACTCCAAACACAGGTCAGTCTGTCTAGGGGAAGTGGCCTGGGTGTGTACCTGTATTAGTAGCACGAACCAGGGTCATACTAGAGGTCAAGGTCCCCATGGCAGCCAATGAGCCTCAAGAAGCAGCATCTGTCTCTCTCTCTCTCTCTCTCTCTCTCTCTCTCTCTCTCTCTGTGTGTGTGTGTGTGTGTGTGTGTGTGTGTGTGTGTGTTGGGGGTCGAGCCTCAGTCTGGAAGGAGAGTTCAGCCATCCTCACACAGCCCTCCTAGGAAACCATTCATCCCCCATAGATCTTTGTTTGATTATCAGCAAACAGGGAGGCAGCATTGTCTGTTCAATTTTATGTGTCACTCCTTGTCCTGTTGAAATCCTCTCCTGTTAAACCTCAGATTTCTCTTTGATACCCGTAAGTTACATTTCATGATACTTTTCTTGGTTGCGTTACCAATCCAAGTTGAATGTCATTTATGAACAACTCCTGGAGAGCTCTGGGGATAAGCATTTTGAGCCTTTTGTGGTCTTCCTCTGCCTTGTTTGTGTGACTGCATTGTCAATGTCAGCCTGGCTCTCTGGAGGAGGATATGACACTCACAGTTCGCCTCCAAAAGGGAGACAGAGATTTCAGTCTTGCTATGTTATGTTGTTAATTAAAGACCTCGATCCTATTACCAGAAGCTTCAGCAAGACTTCCCTTTTCAGAGCTTCGGCAAGACTTCCCTTTTCGGAGCTCTGGTGCTCCCAGAGTTGATGGAAGGAAAATCTTATTCTGAAAGTGTGTCCCTTTTTACAGCTGCAATAAAAACACCTTTTCCTTATGGGTATGCATGCTCACAAACACACTGGACTTTGAGGGCATTTTTTTTCCATTTAATTTTGAAGTAACTTTAATTATGCAGAAGAAGTCAATGCAGATATTCAAAATAATTTCATTTGAGCAGCTAGGTGAAGCCACAGTAAATACCCTGTGACTCTGGAGGGGACACGGGCTGGAAATTTTAATTGGCTTCAGTGGAATTTACATAAACTGTAAATGATGGAATTATGCCAGGCCCATTAAAACCATGTACAAGGGTTAAGAAGATTTTTGAAGAAAGTAAGAAATATAATACTTTGAAAAACAAAGCTGTGGGGAATCCACTGGTGGGGCTTAATTTTTATTTGTATTTTTTCATGTGTCCTCAGGAAAAAAAATATGTAGACTAATAGAAGTAAATGTTGTACCTTATTTTAAGGATTAAAAAACAAAACAGAACACACATATGTGTGTGTATGTGTCTCTGTGTACATAAGTGCAACTCCTGCGGGGGCTGCGTTCAAGAGGCTGTAGGCTGCCCTGGAGCTCCAGCTACAGGAAGTTGTGAGGTATCCAACATGGGTGAGAATTGAACTCTGGTCCTCGACAAGGGCAGCCAGCACTCTTAAATGCTGAGCCATCTCGCCAGAACCCAGTACTCTAAAGTTCACAGATTTAAACTCAGTTTGTTAGGTACAATATTTATCAGGCATCAAGCTTACCAAAACTGAAGGTTAGTGTATAAAGACTTAAAGCAGAATCGAGGGAATTCTAGGCAGATTAAGGGACTAAGAGGGTAAAAAGCCACCAGCTATTTTTGAGACAGAGCAATGAAGACCTCTCTGAGTTATCATCATAACCATAATTTACCCTGTGAATTATTGACACATTAAGTTTTATTTATTTTTATTTTATGAACATTGGTGTCTGACTGTATGTATGTCTATGTGAGGGTGTCAGAGCCTCTGGAACAGGAGTTACAGACATTTGTGAGCTGCCATGTGGGTGCTGGGAATTGAATCAGGTCCTCTGGAAGAGCAGTCAGTGCTCCTAACTGCTGAGCCTTCTCTCCAGACCAGATTAAGTTACTTAGATGAAAGTTTTCATAAGCTAAAAGATCCCAATAAAGTAAACAGAAGGCCGAGGAGATGTTTGTGTCACATATCCCTGATTTATTTTGAATTTGCTAAGTGCTGGTTAAGAAAAATCAACAAGAAAAGAATAACAATTAGCCAAATGACAACATAAAAAATATTATAAAAATAAAATGAGGGTTTTTTTTTTTTTTTTGCTTATAAAATTGCCAAAATAATCAGAAAAAAAAAGTAGTCTATTTGGCAAACTTGGGAGAAAGCAGGTTCTCATCCATTACAGCTGGTGGTAAAACACCTTTCTGGGCTGTAGAGATGGTAAAGGAGCTTGCCCTGAGCCTATAAAAGAGAACCAGTTTACAAAAGTTATACTCTGACCTCTACATATATGGCGGAACATATGTACACACATGTACACACACAAACACACACACAAATAAATATAATAAATGTAATGAAAAATTAAAGCATCTTTCTGAAGTGTAACATGTAGAACTTCAGCAGAGATTTGAGGGTTTTAATTGTAGAAATGAAGCCTTATGTGTGGCAAAAGTATATGTTCTTACATGTATGTACATGTATGTGGCTGTGTGTGTACGTGCATGCATGCCTCAATGTGTGAGTGAGAGAGAAGACACACAGTGACACACTCATTTTCATCTTGCACAAAAATATAAAAAGTATAACCACTCCGTGCTCTAAGTTGAGACTCGGGAAAGAAGTTTGGAATCAGTGAAAGTAGAACATCACGCTGCAGAAATACATCGGAGAAAAGAAAATGTATTTCTGGCATGGAATTAACATTAATAATACAAGTGGAATATTTTATATAAGAAGCAAATTATGACTGAAAAATAGGACACATGAGAAGATGCAATTTTTGGAAAACAGTCATTACGTTACTAAGACTATGTTAAGATGGTGTTACAGTGGCTGACGGTAGGTAACTTTCTTGGTTTCTCTTATCCAGCTAGATCTTCTATAATGGGCCTGGGCTAACTTCACAGTCAAACTAGAGTCAATAATGGTGGCTGAGTCGGGGGAGGGTCACTTCTCTATGTGACATGGCTGCTGGTAGGTTGCTCGTGGCCCAGAAGATCATCATCCCACATCTGTTTACAGATGGTCAGCGTTTCCTTGACTCAGGGGAATAATAATGAGAAGAAGAATACATGAAATTAGGAGGGAGATGGGCTGAGGGATTTGGAAATGGTGGAGGATGGGTAAGATCAAAGTACATTGTATACATGAATGAATTTTCAAAGAATAAATAAGAACATTAAAAAACATGTTGCCAATGTTTGCATTATTCAGGGATACAATCTCCTTGAACTTGCTTGCTGTGAAAAAGTTTTGTCATAATGAATAGCCTAAATAATTAGGACATCATCAACACCTGTCTCTCTAATCTTCATGTGGTTCTCTTGCTTAAAATTTTTTTTATTTTAATATCTCTCTCTGTGTGTGTGTGTGTGTGTGTGTGTGTGTGTGTGTGTGCAGTCCCCACGGAGGCCAGAAGAAGGTCTTGGACCTCTGGGGCTGCAGTTAAAGGTAGTTGTGTGCCTTCCTCCCCCATGGGGGAACTGTGCATGTGACTCCGCTCCTCCTGAAGGGCAGTACTTGCTCTTACTTGCTGAGCCATCTCAACAGCTACCAACCTGCTTTCTTAAGCCCATCTACCTAAGACTCCATCCTGGCTTGAGTGGACTCGAAGCCAGCTCTCTAGTGCATGTTGGTATAGAGGTAGGGCTTCTTCCTCCACCTCCAGCCCGTTATCTGGTCCCGGATAGAAATTCAAACTTTATGCGAAAACTGGCCATTGTTCACTCACTGTGGGTCAAAGTGCCACCTCCTGCTCATGCAACTGTCCCTTAACTGTCCCCTGCTCTATCCCATGCCACTGACATCCCAAACTTAGCTTTTAAATTTTGAGTGGGACTTTTCTCTCCAGCTTTGGACATCTTTCAGGTTTGGGGTCAACTGGACATATCCTTGATTGGATCTCCTTGCTTGGAACCATCTGGGTCCCACCACACACTTGTTAGTGTACTTCAAAGTTGCTAAGTAATTGTCTCTTCAAAGCCTTTGTATGTGCTATGCCCTCACAGACACACTCCTTCCTTTAGATTCCATAGCCTCCTCCTCTCTTCCATTCACATGTGTCCTCAAAAGCAGATACTTTTCTTAGAGGCTTGATTGAAAATAGTCACTGCTTTTCACTGTCCAGCCCTCTTCCCAGTGCCGTTCCCTTGGCTCTGGTTTTCATCGGCAGCTTCTGCTTCTGTTCTGTTGCTGTGGTAAACGCCATGGCCAAAAGCAACTTGAGGTAGGAACAGGTTTATCTCAGCTCAAGTCACTGAGGGAAGTCATGGCAGGAACGTCAAACAAACCACAGAGGAAGGCCTCTTGCTGCCTCACCCATGGGCTAAGGTCTGGCTAGCTTTCTCCTAAAGCCCAGGAGGATGGATGACCTCCTCTGGGGATGGTGGTGTCCACTGTGGGATAGGCAGGCCATCCTACATTAATTACCAATCAAGATGACTCTTCCCAGACACACCACCTACAGGCCAGTCTAATCTTTGAAATCCCTCAACACAGGCTTTCCCATCAGGCAACTTTAGGCTGTCTGAGGTTGACAAGCTGACAATTAAAACTAACTGGGGCATGGCCTATGACACAGACATTTGATGTCTGCTAAGGGATAAGCTCATAAGGACAGCAATGCATGCTTTGTTTCCAGAGCACACAGGAACACAGTCTCTTGAAGGGTGTATTTCCCATGAATAAAACAAATGAACAAACAAACAAAGGATCAGCTAAGGACTTCTTCATTTTACCAGGGAGTTTTTTTACTCTATCTAGAGGACAGTCCAATAGACAAGAGAGAAATGAGACCTTTAAAAATCCTCCGAGAGGGACCTTAGACTCACAGCAAGGCATTAAGAATTCAGCAGAAACATCTTCCTTCCATTTCAAGGGAAGAAGCCAACTCCAGCGCAGTTGTTGTAACTGTCAAAGACGTGGAGCAACGATTCTACATGGGATTGTTCATTGTTCGGTGATGATTGATGGCAAATGATTTTGTTCTGACACACATATTACTAATAAGCATATTTAAACGAAGGCAAATAATGCAAGTAGAACTTAATACAGACTCCTTCCCACCAAAGCGATCCCATCTGTCCCTGCCTTTATAAATGAGGCAATCCGAGTTCCCAGAATAGACTCATATTTCTTACATAAATCCCTCCCCACCATTCTTAGAACCCTAGCTCAGCATCTCTCCTCTGATTTTTCATTTGTGAACAACAACAACAAAAAATTGCCTTAAGCAGTCAGTCATGACCGCAGCATGATCAGACCCCTGCTGTTAGAGTCTTTTGGATTTCAACCCAGATTGTATCATCTTCTCTCATTTGGCCAGATGCCCTTGCATCAGATTGGGGAATGGGCTCTTTGCTGAGTGAGCAGTATAGATAGCCCTATTTATAACTAAGCCCATATTTGGCTTCATCATGTACCCTCCCAGACCTCCCCTGCCTAACAGCCACTCAACTTTCTCAAGTGTCCTGGACAGCTCAGAATTAAAGTGTCAGTGAAAGTCACTCATGTGATCCTGCAACAAAGATGGCAACTCAAAGACTGGACAAGCTGCTGCTGTTCAGGGAGCGAGAGCTATGGAACCACAATGCAGCCAGCACTTGGGCTCTCTTCTGAGCTTGCTGAGGTATATCGTACAGAGCCACAGTTGTAGGAGACATACCCAGAGAACAGTCCATTCCCAGACTCCACAGACACCTCAAGAGGGGAACACACCAGCCCCTGGGCACTGTCTGTGGTCCTGAACACAGCTCCAGGAGGAGCTTGAAGGTTCTCTAGCCTTTGAGATACTGGTGACCCACCTCAGGATCAGCCCCAGACAAGAAAGAACTTCCTGACGAAGCACATGAGGGTAGGCGTACTGCACGTAGGGAGAGACACCCTTCCTGAAGCATTTCTAGGAAGACCAATGCAGTATTTTTTCAGTGTGGTACCTGGCCAAAATTTGGTTGTGAAGAGTAAACTTTATATTTTGAGGTGAGGGCAGAGAAAGCTGGAACTCACATCCTCAAAGGGGTTCCTCCTCAGTGCTGACTTTGCTTACTACATTCTGCTTAGTGAAGCCCTTCATCCCCTCTGTTTTTGTTTGTTTGTTTGTTTTTCATTCTATCATTTGCTTGCCTCTGCACTTGTGCAAGGAGGAGACGCTATTCAACACACAGCGTCTTCTTTCTCTTCTGTTTCCGTCTAACATTGACACAACATTTTTTTATATATTCCATGATGGTGGCTCAAGAAAATAAAAAAGAAGCAGCAGTTGTGGACTTCTGTGTTCAAGTAAAACTCTGCTGAAGTGAGAGTGGGGAGACTCATGGGATTATTTTAAAAGGATGAATGACATGTGACAACACAAGCCCATGCTTCACTCACTAATGTATAGACTGTGTCTGCTTCCATTTTGTAGGTCAAAGAAAATTTCCTAAAGGAGGCATCAGTTCAGCTATGTTCTCAAAGAGTCTTCTACGAGACAAATGAAGGGAGGAGAGGTGGTTGGGACTTCGAGGTTATAAAATAGTGGAAATTGAGTGGAGAGATGGCTCAGTGGTTAGGAACCTGTGATGCTCTTGCAGAGGACTTGAGTTTGATTCCAAGCACCCACATGGTGGCTCACAAACAGTTGTAACTTCGGTTCCAGGTGACCCAGTCCAATGCCCTCTTCTGGCCCCTGTGGGTCCTGAACTCACATGTATAGATACAACATACAGAAGCATGTAATTTAGAAAATTTTTTAAGCCTTCTAAAAATCAAAACAGTAGTGTGAATGCACAATGTATCAAAACGTTACTGAAGAGGTCACCATGTCCCAGCCCCTGAGCCAGATTCCTCCTGCTGCTGGTTTGCAGATGGAGTTCAGGAAGGCAGCCACACTCATTCTTCACCGTCGCTGCTCAGGCTTGCAAATGCAAAACCAAGTGGTTACTAAAGAGTCTTCATGTCTCACAAAGCTTAAAATATTTATTATCTGGCCCTGTGTATAAAAAAAGTTTTCTGACAATTATTTTAGATAATCCAACGCAAAAAAAGGGGGAGGAAGAGGAGAAAATAATCTTGACATAGATTCCAAACTCTCCTTGACAACGTAAAATGTCTTTAAGTAAATTTACTTTTACTCATATTTTCTCCCATCGTTATTATTTATTCATCCAATACTTGCTCACTATATATATGCACACACACACACACACACACACACACACACACACACACACACAGTGTCCCCATTGTGTTTTCTTTTCTGTGCCAGACCCTTGGCTTATAATAATTCTTAAAAATAGTCTTGCTTGATTTAGGAGTATACATCTGTAACCTCAATATTTGGGAGTCTGAAGGAGGAGGGATGAAGAAAGGACAGGAGGGAGGGAGGAAGGAGAGAGAGAGAAAGGGTGAGTATTCAAAGTCAGTTTGGGCTATATAGTGAGACCTCAGGCAAACAAAAAAGTCTCTTCTTCACTTCTCATGGTTATTGTTCTAGTTTCATGACCTTTTCATGTGCACACACGCATGCACTCACGCACACAAAAATCTAGGGCCTTCCTATGAGAACATCATGTGATATTTACCTTAGAGATATTAATGAAGGCGGAAGGAAGTAAAAATATGATGTGTTCCATGGCTGAGTACTCCTCCAGGAAGCCATGGGTTTTAATAAAAATCCGTGTGGTACCAGATTTGGAATACCCTTCTTTGACTTGCTGGCCAGCGAGGTCCCAATGGTCCTGTCTTTGGTCTTAGTTGACCACTGGAACTCAGTGTTGAGCCCCTACTGCTGAGGACACTGTACACTTGAGTAACAGAAAATGAGAAATAAAGTTGGAACTGAGCTGGAAGCTTCTTTCACACTGGCTGGCCTTTCCAGTGCCAGAGATTACTGCACACGGAGGCTTCCGGGGGAGAAATGTCACCAACAATCTTACTCACCTATGACGTGACAGTGGCTGCCCTTCCAGTGCAGCAGTGGCAGGCTGAAATGCTATTGGGGTAACCAATAGCATTTTCCCCCTGCATTTGAGGCCTGTTCCACGGGAAGAAACTTAGGCCTACTTTTCTAAACCTGGCCAAGAGAATATGGCTGGGGAGGCCATAGGCCCTACAAGAGAAATCTACTACTGTTGTTTGGCTAATTGATTATTTTTTTTTCCAAAGTGCCCTTTATATACTCTTGTATATAACCATAGAGCAGTGCTGTGTCCAGCCTTCTTCAGAAAAGCTTCTGATTAGCACATGAGGCAATTAAATCGGAAACCCACAGCTGCCAAAGTACCAAGAATAAATAACAGGAGAGTGCTTTACCCTGAATGAGGCAACTATATCCCTCTTTCCAAGGCTCAAGGAACACCATGGAAAAGAAGGCAGAAAAAAAAAAAAAAAGGAAGGAAGATGCACAGGGTTGGAAGATGTGAGCAAAAAGATGACTTCTAGATGTGACATCGCTGCCACACTCATGAAGTCACTGAAGCTCTGAGTTATCTGCATAGGACCTACACAAGGTTGGGGCTCTCAGCATTTTATTACGGATGTTATTGGGAAAAGAGGGGGCAGTTCCATTTTCTGTGGTTTAGCCACTGATAAGCTGTCCTGGGTCCAGTCAGACTCCTTCCACCCACCTTCAGGCACGAAGGACTAAGTAAACTCAGTGGGCTGAATGCAAAGAGAAGGCACAAAAGCGGCGGAGATGCTCACACAACCACACGATCCATCGTTCAAATGTTCACAGTCGATGCATTTGTAGCCTAAGCAGAGGGGTAGTGGTTTCATGCTCCGGTTAAAGTGAGGGGAATTAGCTGTGGTTTTTAGTGGGAACCAAGCTTCCTTCTAAGTGGTAGAACTACTGTAGGATTCTGTAACGGTTGCACAGCAGTGGGAGTTCTGAACGGTACACTTTGAAGGGCTGGATCACCTGAGAGGTGGGAATCATACCACCACATGGCTGCAAAAAGCTAATCCTCTTGGGGGTCAAGAGGGAAGGAAAGGATGACTACTGCAGACCCCGGTTTGTAAAGATCATTGTGAAGTGTGGAGAATGGACTGCAGAGGTTCCAGGGGGAAGACAGGCAGGCCAGGCCATTGTCTATCACAAGGTCACAGGCAGGGTCCGTGATGTGGTACCTTCCGCTATGGTCTTGATTTACCCTATAATGCAAAGTAAAGGTCTTGCTTATTCAAAGTGTGTGTGTGTGTGTGTGTGTGTGTGTGTGCGCGCTTCTAGGGAGTGTTAATTAATTCTTAATAGTAATTAATTAATTAATCAATTAATGAATTTTTGTTTTAAAGCAGAGATTAAGAGTAGGAGGTCTGATTTAAATGCTAAATCTCTTCTAACTGGTCCAGGGACATTTCTTGCCTCCAGCTCATTACCATTTCCTATCTCTTCAGTGGGAAAATGACAATAGATGCATCAGACTGGCCTCCTGTATGAGGACCAAGGCAGAGAAATAGATAGGAACAGATCGGCCAGCACGTTTCAGTGCAAAGTGGCATGCAGAGAATGAAGACTCAAGGATAAACATTAAATACCAACCAAATTAAACAGACTCTAATCTGCATCTGAAAACCCAAGAGGCGGTTCTAACTCCCAAGGGCCCAGAGACGTTGCTCTGAATAGTAATGTTAAATTATAACCTGTCGGTGCCAAGAAATTCAAAGACAGTTCCAGAACCACGATGACTAGATTCACAGGCTGCAGAGGGCTTTAGTAAGATAGGGTCTGGTTGGGGCCGCCTCTGGAAGGACACTTGCCACTCCCACAGTTAATCCTTCACCTGCTGTCTGTTCTCTATGACAACACCCAGGCTCTTGCTGACAAGGGGCCTTCCTGTCTCCCCCACCTCAGGAGGGCTTTGTGTTTTTCTGTGTCTCCTCAGTGTCTGGCATGTACAAGCTGCACAACATTTGTTGATTAGGTAAATAAGTGAAATCAGTTCATCAATGAGCGAATGAATGAGTGAATGAATGAAAGAACATTGAATGGTAAGCATTTTTTCTTTCTTTTTTCTTTTTCTTTTCTTTTTTCTTTTTTCATTCAGTCTGTTAAAAACTAAGATGAGCTCTGTCCCATAACTGCTTAGGCCATCCCACTGTTAGGTGCTGATTTACCGTCACTCTTCTTTCTGTGGAGCGTAGCAAGCACTGCTCTTCGAGACATACCACAGGCATCCATGGCTCCAAACCCGCCCACATGGTCCTCTGCAGCTGAAGGCATGGGCCCCAGAGCCTGCCCAATTATCCCACGGCTCTGGCTCACCCATCCCAACCTCCACACTGCTTAAGGCAATTGCTTTCTCTTAGGACAGTTTCTGGTCCAAAATTTGTCATTAAATCCCCTGCTCTTTCCAAGTCCCTGCTTTCTTCTCATGGCACACCCATGCTCATCTCTAAGCCAGGCTCTGCCTTCTGCGGCTTGCTGGGCTGATTCTGGCCCTCATCTGGAACTGGTTCTAACTGTTTTAAATCTTATTGCCAGTATCTTTAAACAGAAGATTTCTAAACACTCCAGAAAAAAATGGTAGAGACCTGGCAGTGGCCATCAATCATCCATGGCCGTGGTAACTGTCTACAAAAGGATGTACTTGTTCCCTGTAAACAGTGTCCTATTTTCCCTGGTCCCTGTGACCCCTGCCTCCTCCCCAGAACTAAAGTAGGTTGAGTTTCATTTCTATGTTGGCTCTTCCATTTTTCTTACACCCACGCTCACTCATGGAAGCTTCCTGAAAACCTCTGGGTTTACAGTCCCTATAACCAGCAGGCTCCCACCACTCTCCTATCCTGTCCCAGCCTAGAGCCTGTAAGTTCTTCTGTATTTGGGGTTGAGGTGATGCCAGTGCTGATGCTCACAGGGGGAAAACCCACCCCAGCGGCTTCAGAAGCAGTCTCTCAACTTGTCCTGTTCTCCTATCCATGCTTCTCTCTCTTCCCTGAAACAAGGTCTAGAATTCCTTTCCCCTCAATACAGATCATGGAGAGAACACGTTTCTTTCTCTGAAAACCATCTATAAAAATCTGATTTATGTAGCCCTCCCTCCATGTATATAAGAGCGTGCCATAGTAAATACTCTGATTGAGCCCACTTGACACACTCTTGTTCAAGTAAGGAAAGATCCCCCTTTCATTGCCATAGGCAAAACCAAGGAGTGATGACCAGGACAGGACAGCTGAGCCAGGCCGATAACCCTTGCTCTCTTCACTCACAGTGCTAGCACCAACGCTTTTGTCCAGTTATATTTCTACAGTGCTATCCAAGCTTCCTCAAATCTAAGCATTAACAATAGCTGCTTCAACACTGGACCCGCAGTGCTTAACCATAGCATTCTCTTGCCATGTGAAACAAACATCAAAATAAGTGCGTTATGTATCTGATGTGTGCTCCTCTTTTGTTACAGAATGACATCGAGACTCTCTGTGCTAAGTGAGGGGAGGTAGCACCCAGTCCTCCGGTTCTGCCTCCTCTTCCTCTGATACCGTGGCATTTTGTAAGGTCATGGGGTGACTTTTAACATAGTCAGTGTCGCTTAAAATTACCCCATGAATGACAGGTGTGTGGCATGCTTGCAACTTGATCAAGCGGATGTGGTATTAATTGATTCTCTCAAGTTACATATTGCCAAGAGCTTTGTCCATCTATGCAAAGGAAGTCACCTAAGAGAGTCAACTTTAGAAAAAAAAAAAAAAAACTCTAGAAGACCTGACCTGGATTAGCATATTAATAACAAGCAATTGTTTCGCACAGGGATCCGGGCCTCTTTCTGCAAGCTCATTCTGAGCGCAAGTGGAGCTTTCAAAAGGGCCAGGTGAGATCCTGGCCAAGCGCCTTCATTTTCATCTCCTCTCTTTGTATTCTCTGCAGTTTGTCAATGACTCTATGAAATGTTTCATTAACCTTCTGTGTCCATTCAATATTATCTGTTCGCATCACGCAGATCAGGTTTCCTCTCCACGACTTTCAGAACTTTGTACTTTCTAAAAACTTCCAACTCCAGCGAAATAATGGCCGTGGGCTGTGATTCTGTAGCATCACTGAAAATCAGCTCTGTAGCTTTCAATTTGGCGAACTCGAGCCTGAGACCTAACACTGATTGCTTGGTGACCGGAGACACGCTGTTTTCCGTGCTCTTCACACAGCCAGTTCCTCTAATCTGCAACTAGGGCTAATGACAAATGTGCATTCAAAGGAGCTAGGGAGACGGTATTTTTTTCTTGATTTTCGGAGAAGATGATCCGAAAAAAATTATCTCCAGAATCTTTTACCAGGAATAATCAGTTTATACAGAAACAGTATCTAGGTATCTTTGTTCTGCTTGATGTGAATAAGAGAGACTGTCAGAGAGGTGGTAAACACTCCGATTATTCTCTATTTTTTTTTTAATTTTTTTGAAGTTCCAGCAATGAAATCCCAAGCCTTGTAGATTCTCTCAGCTTTGATCTATTTGGCTTCTAAATCACATAACAGCTTTACCCTATACCCGGCCTTCTACTTTCCAGTGATATGTGGGCATCAACTATATTTGCCCTAGATCGGTCTTAGGTTAGAGCTGGGGAAATGGCTTAGTCAGTAGAGCCCTTGCCTTGTACTCATGAGGATGGGAGCTGGAGCACACACATAAAAAGATGGGTGTGGTACTCTGTCTTTGTAATTGGACAGTGCTCGGGCAGGGAGACAGGAAGCTCTCTGGGCCTTGCTGGCCAGCCGGCCTCATCTACACAGAGAGTTCTAGCCAGGTGGAGGCCACATCAAAAAAAATAAACCAAACAGATGTGCACGTGCCACTGCATACACACAGGCACCGTCACCCAGGAACATGCTTACACGCATGTGCTTGGGAACACGCGCACACACATGCACACGCACACGGCACAGCCATCGACAAAGTGCAGCCTCGGTATGAATCAGGAGCTCACCAAGGCCTAGCTCTCGTAACGCCTGGGCCCTCAGCTCCCGGCATCTTTATGAATCATCTCGTTCACTTGAGGGGGGGAGGGTTTGGAAAGATTGAAGTGAACAGGAGAAGACCTGGACTGACTATCGCCAGCCTCTTCCTCGGCCCATCCAGCAGTACAGGGGTGGCTCAAGGTGCCCATCGATTCCTTCCTGGGTCCCCTACATCCTTCTTCTCACCTGGCATATTTCTCGGCTTCCCCCATTCTGTCACAGCTCTTCATATATGACACGATGTTTTATGAGACCCGCTCCACTCCTTTATCACTAGTTTTGTTTAGTAATTTAAATCTTATTCTCCTTGTTCTAAATGAAAAATATTGATGATTTCAATATTTTATATTTCTCTCTCCAAGAAGGAAATTGTGAACTACTGATTTATTGTCCTCTGATATGCAATTATTTTTTTATATTCCTGGGAACAGCAAACAGCAGCAGCAACAACAAAATAGGCTTCTCATGCCAGGATGAGGGGGAACAGGCTCCGTGGGCATAGCTGCAGCTGCTTGCCACCTCGGCTCTGAGTCCTCAGCCTCTGCTGCTCCAACGGTGATCTTATAGGGGCTCAGGAACAGGGACCAACCAAGAAGATGGCCAAGGGAGTCCTAGGTGTCAAGGCCTTCTCTACCGTGTAAATCGGACAATAGCTTCACCCTACATCCAGTCTCCCTCTCTCCTGTGTTGTCTGGGGTTTAACCTGGTCCATGCTTTTCCCAAGTGGGTTTTAGATAAGAGATCCTAGCCAACAGATGCTTCACAGAACATGGTCCAAGACAGTCAAAGCCCAACCTGGGAGTGACCAGCAAAGCCAGGTGCATGGGAGCATGAGCTTGGTTTTTCCCAGCCCCTGGCTCTGAACATGACAGGATTCCTAAAGAGACGGCATCGGTTTCCATATTAGCAGATAAACTTGAACAGTTCAGCAAAAACTACTCTCTTAAGGGAGTCGAGTGTGATGTGACAATAGAGGGAAGAGAGAATTGTGTTGTCAGGGGTCTGTCCACCAAACTTGCTGATCCCACAACCCTACACTGTGGTGGTTTGAATAAAAATGCCCCCACAGGTCCACAGAAGAGTGGCATTGTTAGGAGGTGTAACCCCGGTTGGAGTATGTGTGGCTTTGTTGGAGGAAGTGTGTCACTGTGTGGGCCTTGAGGTCTCAGAAGCTCAAGACCAGGCCTATTGGCTCACAGATTCTCTTCCTGCTGCCTGTGAAACAAGATGTGGAACTCTCAGCTACCTCTCCAGCTCCATGTCTGCCTGCACGCCACCATGCTTCCTGCCATGATGATAATGGACTCTGAAACTGTAAGCCAGCCCCAATTAAATCAATTAAATTAAATTAAACTCTTTATAAGAGTTGCCATGGTCATGGTGTCTCTTCACAGCAATAGAAACCCTAACTAAGACACATACCCAGGCATCTTTGGAAATTTATAATGCTTTTTCCTTTGGATTATATGCATGAATATGTTCATTTTTCATGCATACCTTAAGTAATAATTCCTTTTATTCAAATTCTCTTTTAACTTTTCCGAGCTCTTCAGAGCCTACCCTCCAGTGACTTTCTAGCACCCTGTCCAGGTTGGACCATTTGGGCCCAGAAGATCTCAGTGGTGACCTAAAGAAGAAATGTCCTCCCTGTCTGACACAGAGAAAATCGTACAAGGATGGGTACCTACCCATCTGTCCTTTGTGGATACTCTAAGGGTCAGAAGGACATCAGCCAAGCTTCCTGGGATGACCTCCCCTTGGATTTACAAGAGGGTGTATGGGGGTGCATGAGGGTCTGCTGAGAGCCAGTAAATGGGTTACAGTAGGAGTCCTTTCAGGATGGTCTAGAGGTCAAGTTCAGGCCAGGGAGTGAAAGCAGCAGCTTGTATATGACAAATCAAGTTGCAGATTTTCATCTTGGGTCTTTGATTCAAATCAAACCTGAAGAGAGTCTTACGATTTGGGCTGCAGGACTCCTAGGCTTTTTGCTAAGAAAAACAGAAACAGGTTTGTTTGTTTGTTTTGCTTTGCTTTGCTTTGTTTGAGACAGGGTCTCAAGCAGCCAGGCTGCCCTCAGGCTTGCAGTGTTGCTGGTCCTGATCCTCCTGCCTCCATCTCCTGAGTTCTGGGGTTACAAGCCTGTACATTCTAATTTTATGCAGTGCTGGGAACTGAACCCAGAGCCTCACCCACGCTAGGCAAGTGATCTACCCACTGAAACATATCCCCAGCTCAGAAATGCAGTTTTAGCAGGAGAAATGTCTTCTTTTTAACATGTGGAAACTAGTTTCCAGATACCAAAGCTTATGAAAAGACTGAAGAGATAAAATAATGTGATTTTAAAGCTGTATCTCGATTCCCTATGGGCAGTAGCAGTGCTGTGGTTGGTTAGAGCATTCCTTGCAACCCATTCCTTGCTTCTTACTGCCTTACACCTTGAAGCACTTCCAGCAGTGTGGACAAAGTGGAAAGCTGACCCGGATGACCTTGAGCTTGGCCATGTGACTTGCTTTGGCCACTGAGATTCAAGCTTGTGTGACATAAGCAAACTTTTAATGGGTCCCAGTCTTGTGTTGTGGGATCCTGGCCACCTACCTGCCACCTACCCCTTCAGGTTTTCCCACTCTGAGCATCACTAATTAGAGTCTTTTGGCATTTAGTAAATTCATATGGGGGATACCTTAGTTCTGGTTTAAACAGACTCTCTGGCCACCAAATTCTAGAAGCCAATGGCAACCCTTTGCTTTCTATTCTGAGTGGCAAAATTGTCTCCAGAATAAAATGGCCAGGGTTAGGAACCATTCTGTACATTCTTGGAGCTGGGCAGCTGTTTGTCGGGAGAGAAAGAGAAAGCTGTAGAATGACAGGACCCAAAGGATCTGGACCTCTGCCCAGCACAGATGACCCTTGGCCAATCAAAGACCATGCCCATAAGAAACATTAATATTGGTTGGCCCAGGCTACTTTGGTTTCAAAGGTGTTTACACTGCAGCAGAGAGAAGCCTGGGTGACACTCTAGCATGAAGTCAGATCAAACAGGGCGGAGAATGCCCTGCAGAGGGCGCGAGTACGCAGCAGGGCCTCGCTGCTGGCACTGTGAATGCCAGGCTGTGTAGATTGCCCTAGCTGCCGAGATAGCCTGTTTGCTACAGGGCTGTCCTCCTCACCCTTCCTCAACAGACCTCATTCTATGCTCTGGGGATCATTTCAAGTGTCATTGTGTCTTCATTCAAATGTACTACCCTTACCTCATTTTTGCTCCCATAGTGGGATCCACAGCCTAGCGCACAGGGGCACTCCTGGCTGTTTTTACGCCACTCCACTCTCTCCTAATCGTGGCATCACAGGAATCAGCACAGGAGATATACTTTCTACCGCACCTCCCCTCCACACAGCCTGTGGACCAACTACAATGCAGCTACTCTCTCTCTCTCCCTCTCTCTCTCTGTGTTGTGTATTTTATTTTATTTGTATTATTTTAAGTGTGCCTTGTGAATGTTTATTACATATGGTAGTGGCACATAAGAACATTTTTATACAATTATGTCTTGTTCATTAAGCATATTCCACTAGGCATAACCTTTGGCCCCATCCCTATTCACACCTCCCTAGCCTCCTTTGCCTTCCTAGACAGTTTCATGTCTACACTCAGTCACACAGGCATATACAATATAATGTATTTATATAAAACCTAGAATGCACAAATCAAAGAAAAACATGCATTATTTGTTTTCCTGAGGCTAGCTTAATTTGCTTAACATGATTATCTCTGGTTGCATCCATCTTCCCGAAATGCCATAATTTTATTCTTCTGTATAACTAAAAGAAATGTTATGTCTTTCATAGATTAACCTCTCTGAGTCCAAGGACTACTCTGGGTTGTTTTGCTCTGTTCCATTGGAGTCCAGTCTAGTCCGGTTATATAACTCTGGCCATCACAGTGGAGTGAAAAGATCATTCATGTTTAAATGAAGGAAAATCCCAACCATTTTAATTTACCAATAAAGACTCAGGAGCCAGATGCTGGAGTGAAAACCTGCTGGCTCAGAGAGGCAGAGTAACCAGATAATCTTCCTTCTCAGCTCAGGTCTAGATGGAAAAAAGAAAACCCAAAAGGCTCACCAGCTCAGCTGACAGCCCAGGAGCAAAAGTCCAAAAAAAAAAAAAGACCAAGCCTGATGCTAACTCAAAGCCCCAAAAGCCAGGGAGCTGAGGAGCTTAAGCCTAAACTAAAGCCAGAGTTTGAGCTAAACCCCCTTTCTTCTTCTCCATGCTGTTTTAAATACCCGTCAACTCAAATTTCCTCCTACTTTTTAATCCCTGTCAGCTGGTTTCTAGCTCCGCCTCTTGACCAAGGGTTAACTGTATTAGATCCAGTATACAGAGAACTCTTGGACTAAAGATGTGTGCTAGAGCTGGGTGAGCCACACCATAATTACTATTTACAATGAACAGAAAGTTCTTGGATTAAAGTTATATGATAGGGCTCAACCACATCAAAGAAACAGGGTTTACAGGTCACAATTTTGGGGATCACACTGGGATCAAATATCCTGCACCCCATTCATGCATCACAGGGAAGAACCTTCAGATGTGAAGGAATGCTCACCCGAAAGCCTTGCTGAGGTCACAGGAGATCCAGGTGTCATAAAGTGACATGGGAAATACAGTTAGAATTCTATCTTTTTTCATCTAAATTTTTATACAATATGTTTTGTTTATATTATTTCCCTTTCCTCAATTCCTCCCAGATCTTTCCCCTCCCTACCAACCTAACTCTGTGTTATTTCTCTCTCTCTCTCTCTCGTCCCTCAACCCCCAATCCCTCCAAAAACAAAAAACAAAAAAACGAAGATAAAAATAAATGAAAACAATAACAAACACAGTAAGTTAAAAGAAAACAGAAATGAAAACAAAGCCATAATGAAACAAAAAACTGCACACACAAACACACACACACACACACACACACACACACACACACACGACAGCATGGAGTGCATTTTATTGCAGCAGACACAGACTTGGCTGGGCGAATACTTGGGAACAAGGTAGAGTGCCTGAGATCCAGAGGTGGAGGTATCTCTGAGATCCTGCCACAGCATGCAAATAAAGTAGCATTTCCCCACTGTCAGAACTGATTTCTAAATGGGCTTGAACCTGGGCTTTTTCTATAAAACATAGAGTATTTTTTATTATATGAGTTTTCATAACATGAGTCTTAGAGGAAATGTTAAATGCTTTCTATAAACTAGTTGATAAGTTAGAGATTTTAGGAAAATTAATATGATTCCTAGGTTCCATGTAACCCTGCTTAGTTTTCTTAGATCATTGGCTCCTTTACATCTATCTATCTATCTATCTATCTATCTATCTATCTATCTATCTATCTATCTATCTATCCAGCATTCTGCTTGCATGTACAGCTACACGCCAGAAAAGGGCACCAGATCTCATTATAGATGGTTGTGAGCCACCATATGGTTGCTGGGAACTGAACTCATGACCTCTGGAAGGGCAACCAGTGCTCTTAACCTCTGAGCCATCTATCTCTCCAGCCTGGCTTCTCTACCTTTAATCTAGACTCTGGAGTGTATTTCAGGGTTTTATTTCTTCCAGAAGAGCATCTG
This sequence comes from Psammomys obesus, assembly GCF_907164565.1. Classification (NCBI taxonomy): domain Eukaryota; kingdom Metazoa; phylum Chordata; class Mammalia; order Rodentia; family Muridae; genus Psammomys; species Psammomys obesus. Next base: position 34,268,760 of record NW_026596034.1, on the reverse strand, counting down.
TTGCTGGGCATGTACAGATCATGATGTACTCGTGACGAGTCCCACACTGGATGAACACATCAGACAACTTCTACCTCCGTGTAGTCCTTTCAGGAAAACTCCAGTGATTTCAGGGAATACTCACTGTGGACACAGAGGGGCTGGAGTCGGAGCTTCCACAGGCGCGCCTTTAGTCCTACCTCTCCACACCATCATTCCAGGCTTGCTTCCCTTTCTCCTTGCATACCCTGGCTCTGACTCTCAGGTCTAGCACAATCAGCTCACCTCCAGATCACTAGGTTCCAGAGGCTGCAGAACTCACTCCCTAGAAGACAAGAGTCTGGGTGGCTGGCTGCAGCCGACACTCCCAAGGCACAGGCTCACCAACACAGGCTTCTGCTTTAAATGGGAAGTGACGATCAGCTGTAAACCAGCCCCATATATGAAAGGGCCTCTGTGCTCTCTTCTTCTGCTTTTTGAGACAGGTCTCATTGTATTGCTCACGCTGACCTTGAGTTATAGCAATCCTCCTGCCTCAGTCTTCCGGGTGCTGTCCTTAGTACAGTTGTGTGCCTGTACGCGGTAAGAAGTATCCTTTAAGTCACTTTGTAATGAGACCAGCTGTGGTCACTGTGGTGATTGTCAGTACCTTGCCCAAGGTTCTATAAGGTTCAGAATTCTTTTCTGTCCAATTCCCAGGCCTATCAAGGTATTACATAGACTGAGTGGGCTAAGCTCAAGAAGGGAAGTACCTTCAAATCTGCCTCAACTGTGGTCTAAAGATGAGTGGGTTGAAAAGTGCCATGGGAAGAGGGACTGCCTCTGACATGAAGTGATTGGCCTGCTCTTTGATCACCTCCCCCTGAGGGGGGAGCAGCCTTACCAGACCACAGAAGATGACAATGCAGCCACTCCTGATGAGATTTGATAGACTAAGATCAGAAGGAAGGAGAGGGGGACCTCCCCTATCAGTGGACTTGGGGAGGGGCATGCGTGAAGAAGGGTGAGGGGAGGAGGGAGAGGTTTATGGGAGGATACAAAGTGAATAAAGTGTAACTAAGAAAAGTTAAAAAAAGACAAAAATAAATAAATAAAATGCCATACATCCAATCCCAGGCTCATAGATTAGGGGGTATCTCTTGCATGGAATTTGAGGTCTAAAGTCAACAAGAGAAATGGGTACAAGCTGCCTATTGTGCAGACTATGGGGTCTACTCTCTGAGATTCCAAGTGCCCTTTCTCTTCCCTTGTTGGAACAGATGTCTGACATTCAGCTGAGCCCGAGGGCTGATAGCCTTACTTTTACTGAGATCAAGCAATAATAGCTACATGTTTGGGTGTCTGACTCATGCCTAGCTTCTGATCTACTCTTAGTATGCTCTTGCCCCCCTGCCCAAGGACACATGCTTCCCAAGCAAAGTGGAAGAGAATCACTCCACACTCATGATTCTTTAAGATGCCTTCTCTGCATTTTTCTCCTAAGCATGATATTGACCTTGCAAAACCCAATGTGCATAAGACAGAACGGCATCTTAGTAGCTTAAGCTGGACTTTCTGCCTCTCATAAAGGGTACATGGTAGTCACTGAGCAGGGGTTTCTAGAAAGAACAAAGTGGAAGTCTTTGAAAGCTGGACATAGTGACATTTCTTCCTGTAGAGGCAGCTGTGAAGTTTAAGTGCACAGCAATGAAACTTGGCAGTGAACACACCTCCCTGCAGTCTCTGGGATGATTTTGCCTATAGTAGGTTCAATTGGCCATATTTAATAGGACATGCAGGCTTCTCAACCCACAAAGCACCTTGCACTAGCCTGTTTTACTGTTGTTGTGACAAAACATTCTGACCAAAAGCAACTTAGAGGAAGAAAAGGTTGATGTGGCTTACACTTCCAGGGCCCAGTCCATCATTGTCTTAGAGTTTTATTGCTTGACACCACGACCAAGGCAACTCTTGGCAAACAAAACAAAACAGCAAACAAACAAAAAACCATTTAATTTGGAGCTAGATTACAGTTTCAGAGGTTTAGTCCACTATTATTATGGCGGAAAGGATGGTAGCATACATGCAGACATGGTGCTGGAGATGGAGCTGAGAGTTCACATCTTGATCCACAGAAAGCAAGGAGGAGACCGTATGCCACAATGGGTGTTGCTTGAGTATAGGAGACCTCAAAGCCCACCCCTACAGTGACACACTTCCTCCAACAAGGCCACGCCTCTTCATAGTACCATTCCCTATGGGCCAAGCATTCAAGCATGAGTCTATGGGGGCCAAGCCTATTCAAACCACCACAATCATCAAGAGAAGTCAAGGTACGAACTCAAGCAAAAGCCTGAAGCAGAAACGATGGAGGTAGACTGGTTACTGGCTCACTCCCTAGCATTTTTACACAGCTTAGAATCATCTGCCTAGGGATGATGTCACCCATGGTTAACAAACACTCTGAAACCAAGTAGCAACCAAGATAATCCCTTACAGTCATGTCCTAGGCCAAGCTGACCAAGGCGATTTCCCAATGGAAGCCATTCCTCTCAGATCACTCTGTGCTCTGTCAAGTGGACAATCAAGGCTGACTAGGGCATACCCCTAGTCTCAACAGTCATGTGATCTAGCTACACCTCCTATCCGATCCTAGCGCCCTTAAGTTTGGAAAACTTAGTTTGGCCCGTAATTATCAGCATTAATTTCTTTATATCAATTTATTTTGATCTTTCACCCACACACTTACCAGCGGTTAGCTAGCAGAAGCCATTTGAAAGAACAACAACAAAATCCACAACTGTCTGAAACATTTTCCCAGCTGGGAAGAAAATTGGTTAACAAAGAAGAACAGCAACATGGAAAATGCTATAGATTGCCAGCATCCCAAAGTGAGGTGGGGGTAAAGAAAAGTTTATTAAAAATAAATAATAGTAGACATGACATGCATAGCTCATTACACCTGGGCACATTTTTTATTAGGGCCATGGCAGACAACGGCTCTTCAAATGAGATTTGACAGCAGGTAAATTACACAGTGTAAGGGTTTAAGTTGATCTACACAACAACAACGTCTTGATCATAAATAGGATTTGTGTGCCGGAAAATATATCCCATCATTAATGAAACAGACAAATGAACGGAAAAAAACATCATATCGCAGTGTGGTTTTAAGTAGCTTACCTTAGCAATGTAATTCGGGCAGTAAGTCATGCATAAAACCCTGTAAAAGCTCATTAAGTCTGGATCAGTCTAGTCAGGGTGGCACATATTTCAAGTAACTGTTCTTCCTTAGCCAATTCCAGACGCTACTGTTTAACAACATCAAGGGAAGTAATGGAAAATAAAGCCATTGTCATTCATTATAAGTTATGTGCCCTGAAAACTCTTGCATTTTAAATCAGCAATACAAAGGACTCTACACACAGGCTATTTTGGTAAAGATCAAATCCCAGTGTGAAACTGTCCTACACAAGAGTTCAGGAGGAAGGGGCAGAGAGAACCTAGCCACGGAGGATGGGAGGGATTCGGTGAATTGCCATCCTTTGGACTTGCCTGGCTGCTGGCCACGGAATCACAGCAGTGGTGGCTGGCTTTACGGTGCTTGCTGTAACGCTTGCACAAGGTCTAGGCAGTTAAAGTTCCTTCGTGGAGGAGGCCCATAGCTGGAGAACCGTTGGCAAGTGATGCTACTCGGCTAGGGGTCCTAGGGGAAGGGGGAGTTTCTTTTCTTAGAGGGATGGACACTAACAGGTTTCCCATGTCTCAGTGGATGGCCTTACACCTATTTAGGTATGGGAAGTACTAATTGGGGTCAGCGGGTTATTTTTTTAAAAAGATGAAAGAGAGCATGAAGCTGTTATGACTTATTTGTTGGGGGGATGCAGGGAAGAATTAAGAGGTAGGGAGAAGGGCAGCTAATAATTAGGATACATAGTATAGACCTACAAAAATTTCAGAGATAAAATAAGTTAGATGAGCTAGAGCCATAGTCCTTCTATGAGCTTCATGGTGTGGGCTAAGAACTCTGTGTGTACGGTAGGGGAGAAATACACACGCGTATGCATATATGTGAAGGCTGTGGTACACGGGTTTCATGTCTCAGGCACAATTCTCCTTGGTTTCTGAGGCAGGATCTCTCATTGGCCTGGATCTCAACAAACAGGCCAGGCTGGCTGGAGCTACATGTTTCGCCTCCACCTTTCCAGTGCTGGGGTTACAGGCACGCTGCCATACTTCCTCCACCTCTTTTTTCCTTCCTTCCTTCATTGTTTTGTTGTTTCCTTCCTCCCTTTCTTCCCTCCTCCCTTCCTTTCTTCCTGTGTGGGTTCTAGATGTCAAAACCAGGCCCCTGTGCTTCAAAGTCAAACACTTTACTGAGAGAAGCAAACCCTGTGCCTGAACACTTCTAAATGCTGCAGTCTCCTTTTGAGGAGCCATTTGCTCTGTCAGGTTGTGTGTATGGGCTCAACTTCCTGAAAGTTGTTTTTTATACTTTTAGCCATCTTGGAGACTCTTGGCAATATGTGCATGAGGGATGGCTGTGTCTAAGGGGTGTGTAGGAAGCATTGCTTCGATTGAGTGGAACACCAGCATCTGCCTTTACAGATTTTCCCACATCAAAGCGAGTCACTTTCAATACCATCAAGTCATCAATGCATCTGTCAAAATATCAATAGCTGTGCCATCTGCCAGGTAGCATTCAAGGACTTTCCTTTCAGAACTAGCTGTCATTTATTCTATGTTCCCCACTACAAAAAGGCCTGGAGGAGGATTTGCAAGTGTTTAAAACAGTTCATAAACTCATGGATATATGCAAGGGCTCTACTCATTATTGGGACCTAATTGCTGTCTCTTTGATAGCAGACATGACGGTGTGAGACATGATGGTGTGATGGTTCGTGTTCGCTGTCAACCTGAGTGCAGCTGAGATCAACTAAAAGGTGAGCCTGGACACTTCCGTGAGGAATTTTTTTGCTCAGATTATTTGAAGTAGGAAGACATACTCTAAATGGGTTTCTGATAGAGACTGAAAGCCAGCAGCTCTCCAAGAAGCCTCCAGCCCTTCAGGGCCAGACAAGGATTGCTAAGACATCTAGTCTTGTGGACCACGGGACTACTGGATTCTCAGCCACTGTGGTATGAGACAACCATTGTTGGGCTACCGAGACTGTATCATCTAGGTCAATCTGATAAATCGCCTTTTCATAGTCATCTGTTCTGCTCCTCTACAGGATCCATATACAGATGGGAACTGGCTACTTGATCCCTGCAGAATCTGTGTCTCCTGTTGTCTCCCTGTGACTCCCTGAAAGGAGTCCTGGGTAACCTGTACTCTACAGCAGGCTCTGCACATCTGAGGCCAGGGTCACAGCTGCTGCACCATTCCAAGGTGGACCTCTGTCAATTTTCCCTATATGTCCAAGCTCCCACAGCTGCCAAATTTCACATGCAGCCTTACGACATAGTTACAAAAGAAAAAGAGAGGCCACTGAGCTCTTTTGATGTGTGGGATATTCTGTTTCATCACATTATACAGGAGATGTCTCTAAGTTTGCATTTCCCAGCATCTCATCTCTCTTGGAAAAGGAACAAAACTACCTTTGGACAATTTCCTCATCCCTGTTCCTAGCTGTCCTGGTGTGACTTTCGATCACAAAGTCATCTCCTCCCATTCTGTCCCAAAGGGGCAGACTCACGATGTTAACTAAGTCACTGAGAAGCATTCCCTTGGTAAGACATCTGTGTGGTAGAAGCTTCCTAGTCGGAAGTCGGATGCAGGGCGTTTAACCCATACTTTCTCCCCTGTAAAGTCTCTAGCTCAGGTTCTCGCACTGAAATGTCTTCCTTGCCTTTCAGAGAATCAGTTCCTAGATTTTTGCTCTGTAGACTGGCCAGCATTCAGCCTGTGGCTGATTCTTGTAGTATTTTGAATGAGAGTGGCCTGCCCTCAGAGACACACTAGGCAGTGATGCTGTCTGGAAAGGTTACAGGGGAGGCACCTGCAGCCTTCCTGGAGGAAGTATGTCACTGTGGGCAGGCCTTGGGAGTCAACAGCCACACGCCACTTCCAGCTTTCCTCCTGCCTAACCCTGCTGTTGATCTGAGCTCTCGGGCTCCTGTTCCAGCCGCCATGCCTGCCAGCTTCCATGCCTCCAAGGCCTTATCCCTCTGGAACCAGCTGAAACAAACCCTTCTGTAAGTGACTTTTGGTCTTGGTGTTTCATCACAGCAACAGAAAATTTAACTAGAACCATCATCTCAGTGCTTCAGTTGGTAAGATCTCAGTTTTACTCCAACCACAGAACCCCAGGGAGCCCAGAGAATGTTCCTCTGAGCTGGTCCACATCTATGTGAGCACCAGTGGCCTACTTTTGTGCATCTGGGAGAGGTGTAGACTGTGTAAGGAAAGACAGACCGTACTGAATGCAACATGGGAAAATGAACATGGTAATGTAAAAGGAGGGAGGCCATATTACTTGCCAAGGTTATTCATTTGTTTCAGTAAGAAAAGAACACTCTGGTTATCATAGAGAGCTGTGGTATCAAAGTTGCAAAAATTGGGTTCAAGCCCTGATGCCAGGCCCCATTACCCAAACAGCTTACTCCCCGCTACAGACGTTCACCACGACCATATAAAAAGAAAACCAACCGTGCTTGCTATGCCTGTGTGACTATAGGTGAATGTACATCACACGTGCTGACTTGGTGCTTATGGCTTTGGGAGTTCCCATCACTAGGTTGGCAAGGAAAGGACTAGCTTATTCGCAAATTAGGAGAAGAAGGAGTAGAGGTGACTGTAAAGCACTTGCTCCATGTGCATGGCAACTAGCTCTGCAGTAGCCATCTGCACAGTGCTTATGTATTTCTGTTTTGTAGCAGACCTCTCTTCCACAAAGCTCTTTTCACACAATGGGAGCCGGCTGGAAGTCTTAGAGGAAGGGGGACCAGTGACTGAAGCTTGAGGTGAATTTTGAGCTCTGCTGATTCACGTGCAGGCAACGAGGAACTTGGGACTCAGCCAAGAATCCAGTCTCATCACACCCAGGGCCGTTATAAAGAACAGATGTGAGACATCATAAGTGTCAGAAGAGGAGAGGGGCTCAGGTGGGGTCTACACAGCAGGAAAAGGGAAAGGTCAGGTGCATGTGCCCTTGGCAGAGGACAACCTTCTTGTCCACGTGCTTTTGATGATTGTGTTCTTCTTCTGGAACCATCATTTAGCCTTTGAAAGACTCAAGGAAGGTTCATTAAAGAGTCTTCTTTACCAGGTCCCTTTACTAACTGAAGCAGATACTTTTCAACCACAGAGTCTCAGCTTCAGGGTCGCAGAAGATACTGCTTTCTCCCAAGGGAATGCCAGCTCTGGGGGAAGGAGGGTCAACCTGTTTGCTCATGTGTGGGCAGAAAACAGCACAGCCCACTGCATGCACGCCAGGATGCACTTGGAACTAACAGAAGAGGAGAGACAGAAAGAGCCACATGAGGGAAGACAGGGCTGAGAGCCTGTCAGACACCCAAAGACAGCAACCCCAGACAAGGAATGGAAAGTGGATTCCAGGAAGGTGTAGGACCCAGTCCTACCTCCAAGTCAAATCTATATGACCTCTCTCTCTGTCTCCATGCACATGCACACACATGCAGACACACACACACACACCCATTTACAGTATTTGCATGAGTACACACATGTGTATTAGCCCTAGGTTTTAGTATCTCTGGGGCAGCCACTGTTCATTTGTCATTTCTCAGCCAACAATCACAGAAACTAATTCACCTTATCAAAAATGCAATTACTCGTATCTAAGATTGCTGTTTATTTGACAGCCTTCTAATTTTCCCACTTTTACCTAATTTGACAGGGAATATTACAGACATAACTAGTCTTTCAAAATGACTTTCACAAGGTTAGTTTTCTTGTTAATTGACCCTCTGCGATGGCAATTTATGAAGCATATTAATTTCATCTGTCACTTCCAACACAAAGTAAATGTGGAAAATGGCCTATCTTTCATAAGGGACCTTATAAAGGAAGGGTGTCGGAATTCTTAATTAATGTATGCATATCCCCTCAGCCGTTGATTCTGTGTGGGATTTCATACCCTCTCATCTGAAGCTCTCTGCCTTTTATAAATGTTTTGTTATTTCTCCATGATGGAAGAGAGACACCTTCACTCAGGATTTTTCAGCCAGGACTATAAATCACTACTGGAAAATGAAGCAGGCATTTACCTAAAAAGATTCCCAGATACCACAAAGGCCAAGGTTTTTCATTTTTCATTTTAAAAACGCCCCCAGTGGGTTGGAGAGATGGCTCTGTGGTTAAGAACTCTTGTTGCTCTTGCAGAGGACCCAGGTTTGGTTCCCAGAACTCGTATCTGACAGCTCATAACCATTTGTGCCTCCAGCTCCAGGGGAATTGGTACTTTCTCCTGACCTTTCCGGGTGTCTTCATCCACGTGTTTGTGCATTTCTCTCTCCTCTGTGTTTCCTGTCTCTGTCTCTCTCTCTCACACACACTCTAAATCTTGTTGTTGTTTTCAGACCGGTTTCCCTGTGTAACAGAACCCTCATATTCATAGAGATCCACCTGTCTCTGTCTCCCGAGTGCGGGATTATAGGTGTACATCACTGAACACAGCCACACACTAAATCTTTTAAAATAAACAAACAAAAAACATTCCTAAGGAAAGGTGTTGTCCAAAGGGAAAATCCTCCCTTCCCAGAGTCTGCTTTGCCCTGGTTTTGGATGCACCTGTTCTCATCTTACCTCATCTGTTCTCATCTAACCTCATCTATTCTCTCTCCAGTAGACCGGAGGCTCCCTCAGAGGTCATGGTTGTCTCTTGTCTTTTACACAGCAGTAAACATTCCTATGAAGAGGGCGGGCTCGCTCGTGCAAGGGCGTGTTTCCTTCATGCAGCCACTGTCTTCCCCAAAACATCAGCTTCGGAAGCCTTTCTTCCCTCAGCCACAGCCTAAGTCACTCAAGTGCAGCATTAAGTTTTTCTCAAAGCCGAGTACCCTCCATAGCCTCGCAGGCTCTGTCATCTCAAGTGTCTGTTTTTTTTTTTTTTTTTTAAACCACCCTTTGCCTCTCACTGAAAAGCTCCCACTCCTTTTATGAGGAAACTAAATGCAATTTTCAAGTTCAAGGTCTTCATATAGAAAATCTTGCCAAGGCTTACAATGGCCTGTTGGGAGCTGAAGCCTTAGCAGAAAAACCCAGGAGATGCTAGAGTTGAGGTTAACTTCACCATTCAGTCTTTTTTTTCCTCACCATTCACATCTTTTATTTTCCTGGTCAGAGAGGACTTTTCTTTCAAACAGCTTGTTAAGGCAATCTCTGTCTCTGAAAGGTCATTCCTGACTCTAAGATTTTATATATATATATATTCAGAAACAAGGCTGATCATTAACCTGGCGTAATGCTATAACAGGAACTGTAAGCTTTGTTAAAACAGCAAACACACACACACATACGCACACACACGTGTGTATATTTAATAGTAAGGAAACATAAGAGTATGTTAAGGCGTACTTGTCTTTGACTTCTGCACAATATACCTAACAAAAGCCTATTGTAGTGCGGTTACAGTAAAGAACATTTCATTTCTGATTGAGAAGTCCACGCCAGCGATTTATACCCCGAACCATTTCTTTAAAAAGTGTGAATTGTGAAGGTGGCATGTCGCGAGGTCCTCATCAATCATAAGATGCATGTTTTGAATAAGGCTTGAAGTGTATAATCTATACTTCAGAGAACCCAGCACGGAAGCGCCGCCATTGCCAGCCAGAGAGCTGCATGCGTATCATCGGAAAATAATTACTACTCGCTCTGCAGCTAGCACACGGTAATAGTGCCAAAACGCCGCTCTGAGCAATAACGTTTTCTGGAGAGAAGAAATTTTTTTCTTCATTTAATAGTATAGCCCAAACCAGCAGCAGCAAGTGTGTGTGTGCGTGTGTGTGTGTGTGTGTGTGTGTGTGTGAGAGAGAGAGAGAGAGAGAGAGAACACTTGTGCCTGTTTTAGATAATCTTTAATTTCTCTTCAAGGTTATAAAAATACTTTTTGTAATAAAAGACATTCTATTAAAAAAAACCCTAAAATACCTTTTACAATGAAAGACATCTTTTAAAAAACTCGAATGCCTTTGTACACTATTTCATTTCTGTGCTGAAGCGGCTGAATCACCCTCATGCCTCTGTAGCCCCTGAAGCAGTGCTGACTTTTAAAACTTCTCCTAACTTAACATAATGAAACCTCGAGGGAAGAAATTTGTGGTTAAATAGAGTATTCACGGCCCCAAAGGATGGGGTGCTTCTATTAGTAATACTGCCTCAAATTGTACTTCAGAACTGCCTGCACATCTGCACACAGATGCGTTCAGCTTTCCGCTAGCTGGTGGGAGGGTCCTGGAACAGCCTGGGGATTCAATGTTCGGTGGGGAAAGCCAGAAAGGAGATTTGACCAGGGCCTGAGTCAGTCAGTGAAGTGCTCCCTGTGAGAGTATGAGCCCTGAGTCTGCCATGAGAATCCACACCTGAAGCTGGGCGTGGTGCTGCACACCTGTAAGCCCGGGGCTGGGGAGGCAGAGGTATGTGGATCTCCAGGCTCCCAGCTTAGCATGACTGGGGATGCCCAGTCATCTCTCTCTGGGAGAGAGAAAAACAAGACAGGTGGCCCCTCGCCAGGACTTCCGGGATCATCTTAAAAGCCACTAAGTCTGTGCATGCACATCCACACAGTATGCTCAACTATACTTACGTGTAGATACACACGTGTGTGATCACCTTCACGCGTGCACACAGGCATGCTCACCCTTATACACGTGAGTTCACACACATGAATGTTCACTTATACACACGTGCATACATGCACACGCAAACACTTGGGGAGAATAAGAGAGGGCGCTGGATCTTCTAGAACTGGAATTACAGTCAGTTGTGAAGCCACCAGACCTAAGTGCTAGGATCCAAACTCTGGTCCTCTGCAAAAGCATCATTCCTTAAGCACTGAGCCATCTCTCTAGCCACCCCCCCACCCCCAGTGAGAAACTTGAGATAGGAAAAGCTTCCTGGTCTGAGGTAAATGTGTGGATCATTCCAATTACATGTTTAAAGCTTAAGGGAAAATCTACTTTGCAAAATATGCAGTGTGGAGGACCTTCCACAAAGAGAATTATTAAGATTAATAATTATACACAAGAAAGAGGGAGGGAGGGAAGAGAGGGTTATGGTGGGAGTGGGGAGGGGATGAAAGGAGCCCAGAACAGATGGGGGTAGGGATTGAGAGCAAGAAGAGGGGGATGGGAAGGAGGAAGATATGGAGGATGAAGGGGGAAGAAGAGGGGGAGGTGGAAGGAAGGACAAGATAGGCAGGGGAGAAGAAATGCAAGTACAACATGAGGAGATGGAGAAGGACGGGGAGTCTGTCACTACAGAAGCCCAAGTTACTGATCTCAGCCACTTCTACCCCAGCCTAGACACCCACAGGACATATGCCCTATGTCTTGCTTGTAAACGTATCTCCTCTTCCCGTAACCCAAATAATTTCATCATGACCCCTTTTAGTGGAGAACTTATACCAAGGGGCATTTACAAAATTTCCTCAACAGCCAGCCAACATACCATATGTATGAAGACCACGTATTTGTCACTTGACAACCATTCTATTTTGACCACATAAACTCTTCAGTTCTGACTTTCCCAGACACATTCTCCACTTTATTGAGATTTATAGAGAATCCTGGGTACCCTGGGGGAAGCTGAATTTAAGTTTGAGCTCCTCACTTCTCTCAACCACTCCCTTAAAATATGTCTTGGTCAAAATTCTATTGCTGTAAAGAGATGCTATGACCACAGCAGCTCTTATAAAATAAAGCATTTATTTGGGGCTCGCTCACATTCAGAGGTTTAGTCCGTTATTGTCATAAGCATAATGGCGCACAGGCAGACGTGGTGCTGGAGAGGTAGCTGTGTCTTGACAAGCAGCAGGCAGAGAGAGAGAGAGAGAGAGAGAGAGACCAGGCCTGGCTTGAGCATTTGAAACCCGAAAGTCCCACCCCCAGTGATACACTCCCTCCAAGAAGGCCATACCTTTTAATAGTGCACCCCTGGGCCCAAGTATTCCAACCTATGAGCCTCTGGGGGTCATTCCTATTTAAACCACCACAAATTAGTTTCTTGATCCCATTCAGATCTTTCTAGAATTAGTAAGACAACTTTTCCTAGAGCCCAGACTTGCCTCTCCATTTAAGGTACTATTCACAGTTGAGTATAGGCATCTGACTTCATGAATCTTCTGCTTTTCACATGCTAGTAAGCTGCCCTCCCTGTGAGGAAACCCATATTTCTTCAAAAAATCAAAGATATGTTTTTAATTATGAGTGTGTGTATGTGTGTGCGTGTGTGCACACGTGAGTCTAGTGCCCCCAGAGGCCAGAAGAGGGTGTTGAATCCCCTGGAGCTGGAGTTACATCCTGGTATGAATTATGTGATGTGGGTACTGCAACTATCAGAAAACAACAATCGAAGTGTGGTGTGTCATAACCATAATCCCAGCACCTACGAGGCCAAAGCAGTGGGCTTTCTGTAAGTTCAAAGTCAGTGTGGGCTACATAAAGAGTTCCAGGCCAGCCAAGGCTGTGGAAATACGTTGTCCCATAAACACAAATACTAAACAAACAAAAGATAGTATACATGACTTGGAAAGACATCCAATCAGGCTAAGCAATAAAGATAAGAATTTCCATTCAGATTAAACATAACAGGTCACAAAAACAGAGTATGTAGTGAAATTCCATTTGGGTAAAATTAGACATATACACTAAAAATGTCCAATAGGGGACATAAGGACATTGTTTATCTTTTTTTTAACTACTTCTGGTTGATTTTCACTTTTTATAATTTTGGTTACTATTTTTTAAACACCAAGCATGTATAATGTTGACTCAAAAAACCACTAAAGGTTATATGAATTTATTGAGAAATATATAAAGCCAGAAAGATGCCCGAAAGATAACACTTCCCTGTTAATGTCATTATTGGAAAAGACATCAGCTCCATGGAGTGGAAATTCCTCTACTCCTCTCACTTAACAATCAGAGATTGAACATTCACATTGCAACTCTGGCTGAGGCATGCATTGAGGGGGGCATCTGAGCCCTCAGTCTTAAGTCCTGCAGGGTCCAGAGGTCACTCAAGGTGCCACTGCTGTGCTGGGGCATTCCCAGAAAGACCCATTAGCCCACACTAGCCTGACCCTTGCTTCTTGGGGACTCAGTGCTCAGGAACTTCGGTATCTGTGCTAGAACATGATTCTGACCATTATTCAATGCAACAAAAAGCCCTCAGGAACTGGCCTCGGGTCCTTTTCCTTGTGTTAGAGTAAGTTTTGCAGAGTTGTGTTGGACATAGGAATTCATAATGGAAGATAGGACTGCCCACGGATTAGGTACTATCTCAAAGGCTGTCACTCAGGATCATCCCTGAAGAGTGTGAAATGCATTTGCAGAGGACCGGAGTTCTGTTCCCAGAACCCACATCAGTTGGCTCACAACTGCTTTGTAACTCTAGCTTCAGGAAATTCATGGTTCTCTTCTGGCCTCCACAGGTACCTGTTCTCTCTCTCTCTCTCTCTCACACACACACACACACACACACACCGAGAGAGAGAGAGAGAGAGAGAGAGAGAGAGAGAGAGAGAGAGAATTTAAAATAAAAATCATTCTTGGGGCTGAGGAGATGGCTGAGTTTATGAAAGAACTTTTTGTCTCAACATGAGGAACAGAGTTTGGATTCCAGCACCTACATGAAAAGCTAGATAGGGCAGCATGTGCTCATGGCCTCAGCACCTGCATACACACGGTGCAGACACCACATACACTCAAGAAGAAGGAAAGAAAGAAAGAAAGAAAGAAAGAAAGAAAGAAAGAAAGAAAGGAAGGAAGGAAGGAAGGAAGGAAGGAAGGAAGGAAGGAAGGAAGGAAGGTACCATTCTTACTTGCTTGGTTCCATTACAAAACACATAATATTTTTATCTGGATTGATGTCTCCTCCCTTTCTTCCTTTTTTCTTTTTGTAGGACGGTAGCCTGGACCCAGAGCCTGGCACGTACTAACATGTAGTTCGCCATGAGCTACCTCCCAGCCTTGCTTTTATTTTTCATTTTAAGTTCTCTAGGTTGGCTTTGAACTCACTTTGTAGTTCAGGCAGGTCTTGAAATCAGTCCTCCTCCTCAGACTTTAGGGCAACTGGGATAACAAGTGTGGCCCCACTGCCATCTTTTTTCTATGTTCCCTGGACAAGAGTATGGCTTGTTCTTGCTATGGTTCCAGTGAGTTAAAGATTCCAGGTCGAATGTCTATCAGTTGGTCTATTTGGGCTGTTTCTTTGGGTCACTTCTTCATTTCCTCACCCGTGGAATACACACGAAGCATTGTTGTGCCAAACCCTGTTTCCATGGAATCCCTGTTTGACCTTGAAGTGTGTCTGGATCTCTCTGGCTGACAGACTGGAGTGTATGGTATATCAAGGGCTCTCCAACATGTTGGCAAAGGCATCAGACATTAAGGACAAAGGCATCAGACATTAAGGACCACGGAGAACAGTGCTTGGCTTAGGATAGACATCCAAAATGTATTTGATGGGAAATAGAACACACTGGAGTAGGGCAGATAATTTAGAACATGGAAAAACTGTGCATGCTGCCTTCCTGCCTGCCCTCCTCTCTCCCACTCTTCCCACACAGTTTTACCCACCAACTGGCACCACTGCAATGAAAGCATAGCCACAGCCTTCCGGGCATTGCTCTGCCCTTCATTCCATCTTCCACAGAGCTATTTCCCAAATCCACATCTGATTTCTACTATTGCTCTGGTTATCCAGCTCCAATGGCTCCCTTCTCCTTCTAGTCCTTGTTCTTGATCCATGGAATATTCCAGACCATCATGAAACTGAGTCCTATCATGACAGAGTAAAAAAAAAAAAAAAAAAGAAAGAAATCTTTCTTTCCAAGCCAATAATGCGTGAGCATATTATCGGGCTCAGACATAATCTGGTATTTTACTTTACAGCTAAAGAAAACCACAGAACAGTCAAGATTTCCCTCAATGATGGACTGTAGCCTGTAAGCTGAAATAAACCATTCCCTTTTGAGGTGATTTTGGCCAGTGTTTTATCTCAGGAACAAAGCAGCAAATTAATTCGAGAAGTGGGTCCTTAAAAGCATGTCTTCTGCAAGGACTGAGACCATCTTCACTGAAATCCACCCTATAAAACTGCACACAGAAGAGCAGAGACACTTCTGTAACTGAGAGATTTTATTTTATGCTGGAGTTTCTTTCTTTCTTTTCTTTCAAAGGCTAACAGACACAGCCAGATGCAAATGTGATTTTCTATTACAAATAGTTTATCCTTGGCTTGGAGAGCTTGGTGTTGTTTTGGACATGGCTCGGAGAGTTATTCTGATTTTCTCAGGGAGAAACAGTAACATCCCATCTATACAAAATGTGCTTGGACACGGTTAATACCGATTTCCAGCCTGACAGGATCTAGAATCACCTAGGAAACAAACTTCTTTGTATGTCTGTGAGGGAGTTTCTACACTGGATTAAATGAAGTGGAGAAGAAGGCCCATCTTAACTGTGCATAGGTCACTGTGTGTGCTTGGATGCTAGACTTGAATGAGGATAGCTGAGCACCAGCATTCATCTCTCTCTGCTTCCTGATGGCAGAAGCAGTGCAACTGGCTGCCTCACACTCCTGCCATTCCTCCACAGTGATGGACTGTATCCCCTAAAACTGTGAGCCAAAATAAACCCTTCTTTAAGGTGCTTCTGTCAGGTTATTTATCACAACAATGAGACAACAACTAATATAAGGACCTAGTGCAAGTCCAGGTAAGTCTTGATGTCCCCAGCAGTGGTGGCTGTCCTTTTTATTGCTGCCACTGGCTCTCTCCGTAGGAAAGCAATCATATTCAAGCAATGTGAAGCTAGGACCATCCAAGCTAAGCCCTTTCTATTTAACATCTCCTGGTGCAGCTCCTGACTAACATAGGGCTTCCTGTTCATCTTTACCTGCATAGAACCAAAATCTTGGCACAGAGTTTAGTCCAATTACTGTATTCCTCATTATAAATCAATATATTTGCATTCTGTCTCATGCCTTCATCTCCCGGGAGACTGGCTTGCAAGAGTTCATCCCCAGGATACAAATCACCTCTAAATGTAGACATGAAATCAAGCCTTCAGTCTCTAAAGGCACCACTAGCATGGACAGATGACATAGCTCAAGGCTTATCCCAAGGAGCTTTGCACAGAAGGCAGCTGACCAATACTACTAGGAATTCAGATCTCCTTTCCCCACTGATAAGGCTGCCCTGAACACTATTGCCTGAACAGGAAAAATCCTCCAAAGAGCCCAAGAAGGCAAGGGTAAGGCCAGGAGTGTGTTGGCAGCAGCCAACACCATGGGCCTTCTGCAAATCCTCACTGCTAAAAGTCCCCCATGAAAGGCTGGTGTCTGACTTCCCATCAGAAGATTTGGTCCTTATCAGATTCAACTAGTGTAAAAGCCCATCATAAAAGCCCTCTGCATTTTCTGTTGCTGATAACCCCGTTTTAAAACGAACCTTCTCATCACGATCTAGTGGAGTACAGTAATTATTACTGAGATAGAATCTAATGCAGTCTTCATTTCTGTTATGTAATTGACCCAAATAGCTGGTTAGTCCTTCTGTGCAAGGGACATGCTTAATTATAAATTCAGTCATTTACCCAATACCCAAATCCATGCTATTGAGCCCGAGGATCTAATTACCCAATAAGGATTGTAAAACACTCACTTCTGAAAGCAAATTCATTTGTTTCATAGAATTACTTAATTCTTATTAATATGTTCGTCCAAGTAAGTATAAATAAGGAAAAGGAATCAGAGACAATCAAGGAAAGTAATGGAACCGCTCAAGCTTTTCGAATCCTGATTTTCATAGTAGACCCTGCGGATATTCACAGGAATCTGGAGCTAATTGACATTTGTTTTTCTTTAATGAACATTCCAATGATTTCAGTTCAAATATTCATAAATATTTTTATCATCCAAAGCAAACCGCCAACTCTGTGGGTGAGACTCTTCTGGCCTTACCTAGGCACTGCACGGGTCTTGTACGATTCAGGCACGATTGTTGCTAACAGGAGCGGAGGCTGCAAGCCTTGGGCAGAGCTTCCAAAACAAAGGCAGGGTGGGGTGAGGTGAGCTGAAGAGGGGTGAGGTGAGGTGAGGTGGTATAGGGTGTAGGGTGGGGAGAGTTGAAGTGAGGAGAGGTGAGGTGAAGTCAGGTGGGGTGGGGAGAGGTGAGATGGGAAGAGGTGAGGTATGGTGGGATTGGGTGGGGTAGGGTGAGGTGGAGTGAGGTGAGGTCAGGGTAGGATAAGGTAGGGTGGGATGAGATGAGGGAGGGTGGAGAGGGGTGGAGTGAGATAAGGTGGTGTGGAGTGGATTTTCAACCACAAGGCGCCATGTTAGTAAAGCTACTTCTAAGCGCCTCTCCGTGTGAAGGAGACCATACCCCACTCAACCGAGCAGCAACGAGACTTTCCCAGCGTCTGCGTTTATTTATCTTTAAACATCTGCTGGGTAGGGAGAGTTTAAGCAGAAACTCAGTGGGTACCATGGCTCCTGCCTCTCAAATCCTAGCACTCAGGGGGCTGAGACTGCAGGACTGCTCACAACTACCTCAGTGAAGGCTGGTGACTGGCTTTCTATGGAAGGACTGGTCCCATTCCGGACTACAGAGTGAGGTCATGTCTCAGTTAACCGAAACCAAACAGAACCAAAATAAAATACCATTACCGACACCAACGATCAGAAAAACAAAGACGCTCCACACAAACAAAATCTAAACCAGAAATGAACCACGTCGGTCTTTTGGCTTCTAGTTACCACAACACATGGCCTCTTAAATCTGTGCTTTCTGAAGCAAATGCGACTGGAAGTGGCAATAGCCAGCTGTGGAAAATGACACTGAAGGGGTAGTGAGGTGGCTCAGTGGGTGTTTGCAGCACAAGCCCGACAACCTGAGTTTGATACCCAGAACCCGTGCAAAAAGCTGGACACAGGGTGGGTATAACCTCAGCATTCCTCTGGGGAGATGGGCGGTGCGGACAGGAACGTCAGCAGGAAGCCCAGGTGCTGGGCCAGCCATAGCCAGGAGTACCCAACCCAGTATCACAAACAGGAGAGGCTGCAGCTTCTACACTTGTACTTTGGCATGTACACATCTGTTTCTCTCTCTCTCTAAATGCACGTGCATGCATGCATGTGTGTGCGCACACACACAAACACATATGCATTAGTGGTGAACAAAATGGAAGTTTTAAAGAAACACTCAAGGATTCTTTATCCTGAGGCTTTGGCTCTGGAGATAAATCCAGTCCTACATAAACATTAGCGCAAGCATGATTAAAAAATGATGCAATAACTATGCACATTGGAAAATAATTTGGGGAACGCTCACCTGGTCAAGGTGACATTAGCTATATAGAAATAATCATAGAAAACACTCCTGGAATACAAGACAGACCAACTGTGTGTGATGAATGAAGGCTGCTGAGGGCATTTCTCTGAATAATTCAGGCAATAGTCTTAATCAAAGCCGGCCTGAAATATCTACCTCCCTGGCTGTAGCCCCCGTGATTAGTAGTCAGGGATAGTTTTATTCAGTCACATTACACAATAGAGGGGGCCACCAGGAAACCTTTCCTTGACACTTTTGGAAATTAATCTAGCACCTTGCATCTTCTTTCCCTTAGCAAAGCAGCACATGGGAAGGCAAACGCTATTGTTAGGGATTGTAGCATCTTCTTCTCTGGGAGGAGAATGGTTGGAGGATGGGTGTGTGACTCTGATCCGGAGCCTCAGGAGGTGAAGGGGAGATGGGACAACATTGCTTGTCAAACCAGAGCCATCTGCAGCCTGGGAATGGCTAGCGCTCCAGTAAACTCAAGAGTTGGGTGAGATATTTCACTTCTATTTTGTGTGTCTTATCAGCATCTGTGTCTATGTACCAAGTGTGTGCAGTACTCATGGAGGCCAGAAGAGGGCGATTCCCCGGAACTGGACTTACAGACCTTAGCTGTGAGCTGCCTTGTTGGTGCTGGGAAGTGAACTATGTTCACCTGGAAGAACATCCAGTGCTCTCAACTGATGAGCCCTCTCTCCAGCCCCACCACGTGATTTCCTATAACCGAAATTCTTCAAGAGGGAGGAGTGACACCTGGATGTTTTCCCATTCGAGAAGCTGGTTTGTGTGCTTCTCTGTACACACTGACCCATCTGCTATGTGAAGGCAGACAGGCTCTTTGACAGGTGGGAAGGGTGCAGAAGCTAATGGAACCAGCCGGGCAGCCTGCTGCTTCAAGCAATGTGTGGTCTTGCAAAGAGTAACCTCCAACCTCAAGTACTATCCGGCAAGGGTGATAATGTGAATTGGAAGGTACTGTTGCATACGTACACAGATTATTAAAGAGTGGCTAATGAAAGGCAGAGACCAGGAGAGAGTCTCATGGAGACAGTTAAGCCCTAGACCAGCAGTTCTCAATACATGGGTCACCTTTGGAAACCAGAGATATTTACATCGCAGTTTATAACAGTAGCAAACTTACAGTTATAAAAGAGCAATGAGGTAATTTTATGGTTGGGGGTCACCACAGCATGAGGAAGTGTATTAAAGGGTTGCAGCATTAGGAAGGTTGAGAGCCACCGCCTCTTACCGAGACTAAGTTCAAAGGTAGAGATACGTGACCGTTTTGCCAATGTGATTCAACCCAGAGTTGTCTGGGAAGAGGTCTCCATGAGAGACTGCCCACATCAGCCTGGCCTGTGGGCTTGTCTACACAGGGCTGGATTGACTGGCTTACCTGATGCGGGGACATCCACCTCTTGGCTTGAGGCTCTGGACTGTGTAAGAGCAGAAGCATCTGGGTGAGCCCTGAATATACATGTAGCCATTAGACTTCTGCTTTTGACTGTGGCTGTGATGGAACCAGATGTTTTAACGTCCTCTCACCTTGACTTTTCTGCTACAATGGACTGTGACCTGCCATTGTGAGCTAAAATAAACCCTTTCTCCCCTAAGTTGCCTTTTGTCAGGTTTTGTTTTTTTTGTTTTTTTTTTTTTTATGTTTGTTTTGTTTTTAATCACAGTGACAGAAATGAAAATAGGCCAAGACAGGACAGAACACCCCAGCAAACAGTTGTTGGTGAAGCCAAGAGGAAGAACCCTTGGGGGAGGGGCACTGTGGGAAAAGAAAGAAAAGAACAAGTGGCAGAGTGGTGGGGGACCATCACTGGGGTGGCCTGGGGCCTGGGAAGAAGAGCTCAGAACAGGGTTCCCTTCCACTGCATAAGGAGCCTGTGTCCTCACTGGACATTCAGGTGGTTGGAGAGCAGGTTATTTGAAAACAAATACAGTCTATTGTGCCTTTGGACATGCTGACAAGTACAATAGAACAGGACGTCTGGGGTAAACTGTGGAATGGCAAGAATGACTGACGACGACCAAAGAACAGTGACAGTCAATGTCAGCCAAACTCAGCAAGAGAAAGGTCAGCACAGAAGATGTATTGTCCCATAAGCAGAAAGTCCCTGAACAGGCAAACTTGTTTGTTTTTGAGACAGTGTCTCATGTAGCCCAGAAATTCCCCTTTGTGGCTGTACTTCCACACCATGGCTTTGAACCTACATATTAGTCACTAACTTCTGGAACTGGGACCTGCCCTCTTGGGAAAGCCTTTGGTGACTGTCCAAGGCAATAAATTTGCCTGTTTTGGAAGCCAGTGGAGACTCTTTAGAACCATGGTTTTCAGCCCTGGCTATACATCAGAATTCACTTAGGAGTTAAAAAAAAAATAAGGGTATCTGGGTCCCTCTTTGGAACTGACCCCAGGGGAACCAGAAACATGTCCACTGATGCTAAGCATGTTCTTAACAATCCTAGGGAGAAGCCGTCAATGGATACCCAGACAATAAGTTGAATCTAGCTGGGTCTCACTGTTGCTGAAGACCAAAATGTCTGGGGTGAGTTCTACACTGCTCTTTTCCCAGGCATAAGCCAGGTAATGCATTCATATGCACACAGTAAGCTCTTCCTGGCCCTCGCCTCCAGCAGGAATTTGCAGCCTGGGAGCAGGCAACATCCCACAATGCTTTTCACTAAAGAGTCACTTGATAAATGTAGGCTTTTTCACATTTTTGCTTGTTTCAAAAGGGCAAGGCGTGGTGGTGTTCCAAGCCCTCCAGGGAGCTATAGCAAGCAGGCAGTTAATGCAAGCCCAGGTAGGTTGATTTTTCTCCTGGAACACAACTGACATCTCCATTATGCAAATCCAGGCAAATATTCAAAAGGATGCAAATACCATTGTCTTTTCAGCCCAATATCCTTCAATGTTTTAAACTGTTGGTTTCATCAACAGCGTTAATTTCCATTCAGTGCCCACATTTCAAGTGATTGGCACACAGCTGCTCCTTTCTGCAGAGAAAGGGAGACGCGTCCACTTGAGTTTTATGAAAGGGAATATAATTTGTCTTGGGGTTGTAAGATATTTGTCTAAGACTCTTGGGGAAAAGGTTAGGCAATCAACACACACACACACACACACACACACACACACACACACACACACACA
>NW_026596034.1:34220053-34247102 GCF_907164565.1 Psammomys obesus | reverse complement strand
ACACACACACACACACACACACACACACACACACACACACACACACATATCTTGAGAATCCTGTTTTCTCCCAGGCAAGTCTCTCGAAGGCCCTGGATTATCAGTTTGCTCAGTTGAGGGTGAGTTTGGGGAGTTCCCAAGGGGCCCAGTTAGCCTCTGTCTGTGTGTGTGTAGCTCCTGCTTCCTTCTCCTCTTCCGAACCTTATTAGAAACAGGGTCTACAGGATGTGCTTCCTGCCTAAATGTGCCCCCTCCACCTCAGCCTCTCTGCTCGTCTATTAATAATGTTCCCTGTGATGTGACATTGTTAGGACTGAAACCTACCTCTTATGATACATACAGACTTGCTCCTGAGACATCTCCCACAGCTCTCAAGGTCAAACACTAATTGCTGAGTTTTATTGATGCAGCGGCCTAGGTGAAGTGAGGTGCCCAAATCTTGGCTTCAGCCTAGGGTTGTAGCTCAGCTGGTAAAGAGTTTGTCTTGGGAGCATGAGGACCTGAGTTCAGTCCCCAGAAGCAATGTAAAAAGAATCAGGCATAATGACAATGGCTTGTTTTCCCAGCATCCAGTATCGGGAAGGTGGAGATGGATGGACCCCTCATGTGGTCCCTGCCCAGCCAAACTAGCCTGGGTTGATGGGTTCCAGGTCATCGAGAGACATTTTTGTGAAAGACTGATTGCAGGAGTCAGGCATCAAGGACACGGACACACACACACAATGGCCCACAGAATCAACTAACCAGGGCTCAAAGGGGCTCACAGAGACGGACCCTACAATAACCAGGGAGCATGTATGGATCTGATCTAAGGTCCTGTGCATATGTGTTATTGTGTAGCTTGGTCTTCTTATGGGACTACTAACAGTGGGGGTGGGGTCTGTTTCTTACTCTTTGGCCTGCTTTGGGAGCTTTTTCTGTCTACTGGGTTGCCTCATCCCTCTTGATATGAGGGAATGTGCCTAGTCTTTTATAACTTAATATACTGTGTTTGGTTGCTATCCCTGGGAGGCCTGACCTTTTCTGAAGGGAAAGGAGGAGGAGTGCAGAGGAAAAAGGGAGATGGGGGAGGGACTGGGAGAAGAGGAGGGAGGGAAAACTGTGGTTAGGATGTGATATATGAGAGAAGGACGAATAAAGGATTAAAAACAAACAGACTAAGGATGTAGGCCAGTGCGATGGTTCTGCTGGTAAAGGTCTTTGCAGTTAAGCATGGAACCTGAGTTTGGTTCCCTCCGACCACATGGTGGAAGGAGAGAACTGACCCCTGCAAGTTGTCCTTCATACAATGCACAGATGCTTAAAAAATAAAAATAAAACAAACAACAAAAGAAAACTGGCCTCAAGGTAAACATCCAAATGCCAAATGCAGTATTCCCCACCCCCACCCCCATCACCATTCCTGGGAGCGGTGGGAAGTGTCTAACTGACAAAAACCTCAAAATTTTGAAGGGACAAGATCAGTTATAAAGATGAGCAATGTTGAAACTAGAGGCAAAAAGGAAAGATTACCCAGGAATTACTATGCTCACCAGGATGAAATTCTGTTTGTTGTGGATTTTCTGCATTAAGGTTGAGACTGTCTTTAAATTCTGTTCTTCTGGGGGTTCTATGAATTGATATGGAGACTTGATGTGCTGCATTAAAACTTCATAACTCCTGGCTACAGAGGTTTTGGCTCCGGAAAGAAGTATGCTACTGGCTTCACATGGTGTCCCCCGGTCTGGGCTAAGCTGGTGACCTTCATGTCCTATTCGGAAGAGCCGGTGGTTAGTGTTTAACTGTCAGCTTGCCACAACCTAGAATCTCCTGAGATGAGACCATCAGTTGAGGAATTGTCTGGACAGATGGCTCTGTGGGAGGCTGTTTTGATTATTAATTGAAATAGGGAGACCAGCCTATTGTGGGTAGCATCATTCCCTTGGCTAGGAGTCCTGAATTATCTAAGGCAAAAGAAAACAGCACCAAGCAGCCATGGGCACAGGCTTTTCCCTTGCTCTTTTGACTCTGGGTGAAATGTGATGAGTGTGATTAGGTATCTGAAGTGAGGTCCTTCAGATTCCTTGGCTGGCTCCACTTCCCATCCATTCTCAGCTTCTTGGTCTACCCAGATGCAAGCAAACAGCCCTGTGCTCCCACAGCTGTAGCCATGAACACTATGCCACAACAGAATATATTAGCAAATCATGGGCCTAAATAAGTCCTTCCTCTCCGAAGCTACTTCCTGTCAGGTCTTTGGCTTGGCGACAGCAGCAAGACAATTAATAATTAATAGAAAGAAGCTGGACTCTCAGATGGCAATTTGCACCTGTTAGCTTGCCTGGGAGACAGATGGGAAGTGAAAGCCACATCCTTGTTCCTCTTTTCGTGGGCACATCCCATGTTCACACACTGACAAGGATGTGATCTTCCATTTGACAGGGCAACCTTCTACAGCCCCGCTCTGTGTGTCAAGGAAGTGGCTCATGGTCAGAGGAAAAAACAAAACTTCTTTACAGAGACAGCATTGGACTAGGTTGTCCTCTAGACAGGTCTCTGCATTCGCTTGTCCACATGATAAAGGTTGACAGAGCTGACGACGCTCTAACATGGGGACCCTTTGCAGAGGGAATCTTCTGGTCAGAAGGGAGGAGAGTGATGGGTACTCCGGCTCTGGTGTGAGTGAAATGGAATGGATCTGAAGTCCAGTTCATGCTTGGAAGGCTGGAGACTCAGGAGAATTTCTCAGACAGAATCAATCAAAGGGAGATGGGGGTTAGGTGGGATTTGAGGGAGACGACTGAGCCAAGAGCCTTTAGGTTATGGCTCCTTGCTCCTCTGACACCCGAGGGCAATGAAACATGTTGATATTTTTCCTTCTGTAAGTCACTGCATATTTTTTTGGCAGTGTGGGTGTTAAAGTTATCAACATGACCACAACCTGTTCTGGGGCACCAGCGATCTATGGACAATTCAGAGACTCTGTACTCAGCTCCCCTGTGCAATGGTCAGCCTTGCCACATCCACAAGGTGCCAATTAAACTGCTTCACAATTATTTCCCTTTCCTACCTTTCCCCCACCCCCTTCTGCAATGCTAGGGACCTCCCCCTGTGTGTGTGTGGTGTGTTTGCATGTAAAAGTCAAAGGTCAGCCTTAAGTATTGTTCCCTCTGGTGCTGCCCATCTTGTCTTTTGAGAGGTCTCTCACTAACCTGGAAGTAGCCAATCAGGCTAGTCTGGCTGGCAGCAGCTCTAGAGAACTGCCTGTCTCTGCCTCTGGGATCTCACTTCTAGAGGACAAAACTAACTTAGAACACCGGGGAGAAGCGGGCTAGAACCAGGCCACTTCTGAGAAGGAGGAACTGGGATAAAAAAAGCCATTTGACAATGCTTCTTCAGGACGCTTTTCTCCCTCTGTGTAGGGCTTGATTAATGAGGACATTCCTCTGAAGTCCACAGATAGGAACACACTGATACTGCCTTCCAGACAAGCCCTGTTTCTTTGAAAGGTCAAGGAGCCCTTCCAAATAAAACGAAACCCCGAAGGAACAGGAAACTGCCTCTGAGAAGAGCTGGACCTGGGGAGGGGCCAGAGCCAGAGCTGACATTTATGTAGATAGGGGTGTGTAGGGGTGTCTAGGGAGGGAGCGAGGTGAGGGGGCTAGGATGTGGAGAGGAGAGAGCATGTGGGGAGAGGGCAGGCGTGGGGAAGGTAAGGTTGGGGAAAAGGTGAGGACGTGGAGATGGGGGAGGCTTGTGGAATAGGGAGGCATATGCGCCATAATGAAAAGGGGTGGACAGCTGTTCCAAGCAGAACCTGCCCCTTCCTTGCTCTGTCACACAAAACATTACACCCTCAAACCCAGGCCTCCTTTGCTGCTTCTACTTCTTCTAAAATTGCTTTTAAAAAGATGCATGCTGGATTGTAATAGACTATATATTGTTATTTTATGTTACTCACATATTAATTCCATCTATTATTTATTAACTATAATATCCATATTCACCAGGCTAATTATGAATATATTCATTATGCTAATTTTGTGTTGTGTTATTACAGCGTGCTGTGCTATGGTAGTGTGCTTTAATACCTGGCCAGTTTCCCTGCAGCTGGTGAACTGACCAGAGAAAAGGACAAGTGCCTTTCCTTTTTTCCTTTCCTTCTCTCTCCTCTTTCTTTCTTCTCCTTTTTTTGTCCTCCTACTTCCTCCCCTTCCCCTGCCTGCCTGTCTTCATTGTTACTTATTTGTTTGGTATTTTATGTAAGGCAGTCTCATTATGAGGCAATCCTCCTGCATCAGTTCCCTTAGTGCTGGGAGTAAATGAATATGACACTTGGTTAACCAGAGAAGCTCTTAATTTGGGACATGGCAAGCACTTGGGAACAGCTTCTTCTTTTTCTGAAACAAAACAAAAACAAGCAAAACCTCCTCCATTTCTTTGCAGAATGGCTCATGCTCTTTAATGTCTATCTCATTTAATTTACAGAGGACATCACTTTTGGATATTTGGTGTGTGTCTGACATCACCGTAAATATATTCAAAGGGGTAGTAAGGAGGGTGCCCCAGGCATGAAGAAGTCCCTTAAGGCAACAGGAGTGCCCTCCTGGTATGAGGAGAGCCACCTAAGCATTTAGAGGTCCCCTAGATGTGAGGAGAGTTCCCAGGCTGAGGACAGTCCCCCAGGGGACTAAGAAAGCTGCCTGTCTACAGAGGCCAGTATTGTTAACACAGGCTATGGGCATGATCTCAGAGTCCATGGCTATGATATCTGGTTTTGTGCTGCTATCAACATGGGTGTCTCTCCTCATCACTCACCATCATCCGGAAGTCTGAGGGCTTCTATGATTAGTGCTCCTGGGAAAAGACGTGAGGTATACTCCATGATCAATAAAACATGACCCCTGGTCTCCAGGGCTCAGTGTTCCAAACAGGAAGAAAGCTGATGGGTACACATTACTGTAATTAAGAGCTTAGAGGGCCAAAGGGGTAGCACAGGTGTGGTGCTAGAGGACCCAAGAAGGAAACTTTGACAGGCAGAGAGAAAGACCACAGGAAGGTGTGACAGAAAAGGAACTCTCTGGCAAATGGCAAGAATTCCAAAGCATGGCTGAAGTGCCCGCCAGTTCTTCTGTGCCTTAGAATCTCCCATGGATCATTGGTTCTTTGCACGCTTGAAGCAGGGTCCCACATAGCTCAGGCTTTCCTTGAATTCTGTATAGCCAAAGGACAACCTTACATTTCTGATCTTCTTGCCTAAAGAGCCCAAATGCTAGGATCACATGTATGTCTCACCAAGCCCAGTTTATGCCATACTGGAGAGAGATCCCAGGGCTCTGCGCATGCTGGGTGAGCCATCTACCAACTGCATTCTGTCCTCAGCCCCATAGAAGGAATTTTGGACACACTGTACTCCCCATTCTGAGGTGCACGGCAAACTGGCATGTTGGTGGCACCTGGGTTTCTTGTTCTCTTCTAATATCTCCACAGGAAAATCAAACATTCATCCCATATGGAAGATTTAGGGATTAAAAAGAAACAGTCATCCACCAGGACTGGTGGTTGACAGAGAACAGGCCCAGTGTTTATTGAGCAGCCTGGTCAGGTGGAAGGAGACTTCCATTCCTGAATGCCCAGACTCTCACTTAAATGCCTCAACAATCCCACGAGGGAAGGAGTGAATGAATAAAAAAATTATGATAGCCATACCCAGAGCTGGAATGACCTCACTTAAGTGAATACCAGATTCCGGAGGCTGCCTGAGCATAAACCATGGAGACTTGATCGAGCAGATGATAGGGTGAAATATGCCTTAGAGAAAAATCCATCCCTCAGTAGCCCTGACTGAATAGGGGAGAGAGAGGTGCTTAGAAGCCTCTGCTCTGGTCCCGGCCTGCTGGAAGGGAAGACGGGCTTTCTCAGGCAACTGGAGAAAATTACTCCACGGCCAATATTCTTCTGTGCTGCCTCTCCTTCATTTACAGGATCTCCTTTCATACTAAGGTCAAAAATACATCCGAGAGGCCACAAAACATTTCTGCTCTGTTGATGTTTGTCTTGTAAAAATGCATGGCTCCTAGAATATACAAGAGCTTTCATTACTTACATATCCTCTTTTTAAGAAATATCATATGTGCTGTAGTGCATGTTTATGTGAACAGTGTGTGTGCTTGTGAGTGTGGGTGTGTGTGTGTCTGTGTGTGCAGGCCTGAGGTGGCTCTGAGGACCAAATTCTGTGTCTTCCTCTCTTTCTACCTTTACTCTTTGGGACAGGGTCTCTCACAGATCCGGAAGCTCACTAATTCAGCTAAGCTAGCTGACCAACTCTAGATGTCCACCTTTTCCCATGCCCTCAGTGCTGTGGTCACAGGTGCACGTAGCCACACCTGTGGTTTTATGTGGGTCCTGGCTGATGTCTCACCCCAGCTCTACCTACATTTCCTTTCCCCTATTGCTGCTGGGGTTGGAACAGTCACTGGCTCTAACTCCATATGCTCACCAGCCTTGCCCGGTCAAGGGTGACCCAGGCCCATTTATAAAGATGGGAAACTGGCCCTGACCTTCAAAGGAAGATTGGATGCCTGTTTCCAGCAATGTGGCAGTGTTTGAAGGACTTTACATTCCTTCTGACCTCTAGCATTTGTGGTTCGGTGACTGTGCTGTGCTTTTTATCTAATAGAATTTTAAAACAATTATTTTGTGTGTGCATCCAGCAGCCCTTTGGCGGTGGGAATATTTTAAATTCAGGCTCCAGACTTGGAAGGGAGGCAGATAAGTTTCCGCTAACAAATCCTGAGGGAGGGTGTCTTTCCTTCCTTCCCTCTTTAGTTCTGTAAAAATTGGTGACTTACACCGGCTTAATTGGAATAAATCTCACCCTGATATTAAGCCTATCTGCCTCCATGAGGTAGATATAGTTTTTAATTATTTTTTTTTTTTTGTCTCCTGGAGATCTTAAGGCCATTTCCTGTGACTAAGTACTGTACTCAAATCTAAGGCTGTGAGAACAAGAAAATGTTAGAATGAAAAGCACCCACACAAAAGGAGGCAGAGCCTGAACTGAGAAGGAGGTGATTCATGCTTATACAGAGAGCATCCTTGACAATAAAGTAAAAACAGCACAGAAACTGCCGTCCCCTGGGCCAGGTGGAGGGCTGTGTCCCCTTCTATGGCTGACCCCAGATGATGATGCTTTGGTCAGCACATGTAGGATGATGGCTCCTTAAGACCAAAATGGAGGTGGAATGCCCCTAATGTCACAGCATGATGTATTACTTGCACACCTGTGGGTTGGTAAGAACAGACTTCCTGCATTTCCAAGTGTATAAAAATATCAGCCAGTTACTTACAATATGGACAGCTTGGCTGAGATAATAAAGACTTCTTTACTGGTTCATCTATTTTTTTTATGCATTGTTTTGTGATGGGGTCTATTGAGGCTTGAATGAGCAGTGACTCCTTCAGGCTCTTGGTTATGGATCACTTGGTTATGGATCCTTGTCCCGACCCCTTTGGGGGCCAAACAACCCTTTTATAAAGGTAACCTAAAGCCACTGGAAAACTCAGATGTTTATATTATGATTCACAACAATAGCAAAATTACATTTATGAAGTGGCATTGAAATTATTTTATGGTTGGGGCAGGTCACCACAACATGAGGAACTATATTAAAGGGCTGTAGCATTAAGAAGGTTTAGAACTACGGCTTAGAAGGTGGAGCTTCCCTGGAGGAAGTATGTCCCTGGTGATGAGCTTCTGGGCTTTACAGTCCCACTTGGTCTCTGTTTACAGTCCCACTTCCTGTCTGTTTACAGTCCTACTTCCTGTCTTTGTTTACAGTCCCACTTCCTGTCTCTGCTTACAGTCCCACTTCCTACGTCTGTTTCTTGAGCGCTGGTGAAATGGGGTCAGTCCGCTTCCGGCTCCCTGCGTCCAGCCACACCTTCCCTGCCAGGGTAGACTATCTCTCTGGAACTATGGTCCAAAAATAAACTCTTTGTCCTTAAGTTGCTTTTGCTGGGATATTTTATCACACAGCAGAAAGGAAACTAATTCAGCGTCTCACCATGCAGCTTAGCCTCAAACTATGACTTGACTCCAACTTGTGATCCATTTGCCTCTGCTTTCTGAGAAGCTGGGACTATAGCCGTGTCCCCTCGTGCCTGGGTTACTTACTATACTTACTGCTGTTTCTGGATATTATTTCTCCTTATAAAAAACTGTTTTCAGGATAATGATAAGCAAAGCCTCATGCCAGATGCTGTGAATTCCCTCCTGTGAGAGGAAGGATACTTATACATGTGCTCACTTAACCTTATAGAAGACCTACTAAGTGTTGTAACCAGGCACCTGCTCTCCCAGAGGTGCCTGCGAGACTTTCAGCGACTCTGCTTTCATCACCCATGGCTGCCAGGTGCAGCGCATTTCCACTGTTGCCACCAGTTGTATAGAAACATGGGCACCCTTTAAAAGGTCCTGGTAACCTCAGATCTCTCCGTCTCTCCAGTCTCCCAATCTAAACCTTTCACATTAGATCTGTTACATGGCGCCATCTCTTAGCAGCACATCCTGGGCCCAAATGCATCAAAGGTACCCCCTCCACTTTATCCTAACACGATGTATCAGGTATGGTGTGGAGGGAACCTGGCTCCTAAGTCACATACGGAACCCCTAAAGATGTGCTTAAAAGAGGAGAGTGCCTCAAAGCACTCCTCCTGGGGGACTGCCATGAAGCACGTGGCTGTTCCTACGGTTGCAGGCTCTGAAGGACCACAGCCAGGACCAATGTGTGAAAATCTCATTGTGATAAGAAAACAACATCAAGGAGAAATCCACTGAAATGGAGGGGCTGGATAGAAGCAGACAGACCCTCGCAGAAATAATGAAGGGTTGACGGCTGACGTCTGTCATCAGCGGGCTCAACCCTGATCAGGTCATGATCCTGTGAGCTGGGCTTAACACGGGTATTCAGGATCTAATCTGCTTCCTCTCTTACATAATTTTTCTGCTGTTACGATTATGTAAATGGTCCTAATGAACCTGTGGTGTTTGCTATGAGCCTTTTCTAGCTTTTGCTAATAGAGGCCATAAAGCATGAAATAGCACATGCCTCATTAGTCTGTGAGCCCTCAGGAGTGGTACCCCTGTTTTACTTGTATCCATTCTCTTGCTCTCTTCTTCTCTAATTCCCACCCTCCCCCCTCTCTTCTTCAGTCCATCATCCGGCTGATGCACAGGAATTATTTGCTCTGAATGGAAGTTGCCATGTTCACGAAGAAGGCAAGAGACACTGTGGACTCAGAAATGACGTAGCACTAAGTTACTGGGTGCAGTTCATGAAGTGGACGGTACTCAGCTTCCAGCCCATAGCTTCAAGGTTCAGCCCCGAGCCTCTGCTAATGCCAACGAGGAAGATGGCCCTCTCCTAAGCCCCTACTACATACTGTGCCCCTTCTGCTCCATTCCTGCTTTTATCCCCTTTTCTTTAAATCTTGACAGAATAAGAAAGCCCAGCTCTAGAGCTAGAGTTGAGAAGCCACGGATGAACTGCAACTTCTGCATTGCTGTGTTTTCTCTGTGTTGGGGGCTGGGTGGGCTGTGTGTTCACCATCTGAATTCAATTAATCTGCCCAGACAGGAAATTAGCAGCCCAAACTGTCTTTCTATTAGGTAGACAGGACCCAACAGCATTTGGAGAGAACGTATGATGGCAGCCCTAATTTCTCAAGTGTCCCGTAATCAAAAAGAATGAAGTCAGAAAAATGAAGTCGATATTATCTCAAGCTACAGGGTCCCCAGTTCTCCCCCTGCCCAGCTTCATGGAACTGTGAATGATTTAAATGCTCCACAAGGCTAACTGCATTTTAATCCATTAATCTGGACATTAATCGGTGCCTACTGTGTGCAAATGCTGTTCCGGGATGGGGTGGGGAGGGGGGAGATATGACGGCTAGGCAAAGATCCCTGATCCCGAGGGCAGATGGCAGGGAGGGGTCTTCACACATGGGCAGTGCTGAGGTGGGGCAGGGCTGGAGTCAGAGGTGGGCAGATGGCAGCACCCTGACTTAACATACATCAGCGGACGACACTATGACTGGATTTATCTGCTAAGGAGATGTCCCCAACTCTAAGCAACTGGAACTTGCTTAGGAAGCCATTGTAGTTTACACCATGTGGGAGGGGGCCTGGAGGGGGGTCTAGGAATCTGCTTCTCCAGCCAGTACTCTTGTCCCCGAAGTATTTGGGAAGCATAAGTTAAGTTTAGAAACTAGGGATCCTTCCATCCCATTTACATAACCATTAACTTTGTAAAGTGCACTGAGCAAGTCTCACAAATTAGGCTCCTGCTGGGTGTGGGATCTCTCTAGGGGGGAAGCAATCCCTGCCTTGCAGGATCTGCTGCTTAGTGGGATGCATGGATGTTAATCAAACAGCCGCAGAAGGCACATTTAAACTGTAAAGTACACAAAGGCCTCCAGAGAGAATAAGCATGATGAAGTGGAGCCTGTGGCCAAGTTCCCAGAAGAGGAGGGAGGATTGGGGCCCCTCAGAGCAAGGGACAGTTTATGAGGGTATCTTCTGCTCTGAGGTCCCATGCTAAAGGCTTAATTCTGAACTTGGTGTTCCTAAGGGAAGATGAACTTTTAAGAGCCAGGTATGGTGGCATATGCATGTAATCCTAGCACTCAGGAGGTAGAGGCACATGGATCTCTGTGAGTTTGAGGCCAGCCTGGTCTACAAAGTGAGTCCAGGACAGCCAAGGCTACAAAGAGAAACTCTGTCTCAAAAAACCCAACCAACCAACCAACCAACCAACCAACAAAACAGAAAAGAAAAAGAGAAAAGAAGAGGTGGGGTCTAGTGGGAGGTCTTCTTGGTCATCAGAGGCAGGCTCTGGAAGGAGAGAGTACCCCAGAACCTTTCTCTCCTCTTTTTCTTTCTCCTCCTGGTTGGTGGAGAGCAATATTACTTCCCCACACACATTCCCCATGCTTTGTTGGCACAGGCCCAAAACAACAGAGATGAACCATCAATGGCGCTGAGCTGTCATCTCCTAAAGGGTGAGCCGGCATAACACTTTTCTCTTTACAAATTGACCAACGTAGGTATTTGTTACAGTGACAGGAAGCAGGTCAACAGCGAAGAAGAATATAGAAACAGCCAGAAGAATGTGTTCCATGGCTGAGATAAATGATGGCTCGCAGATCCCCAAACCCTTCCATCATCAAAGACTTTCTAGAAGTCTCTCTACTTCTAACCTTGGCTGAAGCCAGACTTTGCCCCTGAGGCCACCTTTCTACCTACAGCTTCACCCAGCAGCTCTTTCATAACTGAGATTTGCAAGGAGGCTTGAGACCTTTGTTCTTTCTTTCTCAGGGACACTGGCGTGGAGAAGGCAGAGGACAATTTGGACTCAGAGAAAGCTGCGTTTGAGACAGGCTTGAAGAGGCCATTGTGATTTTATATCAGTGTAGACTGGAGGGATACGAGCTCAGATCCACCTAAGGGGTATGGAGGAAGCACTGAAGTTGGAGGCAGGATCTGACGAACATGAGCCAATAGCTGAGAGCCTAAGATGGCACCCCTTAGGTTCCATAGCAGGTGTGTGACCAAGGCTAGTTTTCTCCATGCCCTGCAGGATGATGTCCTTGCTCATTGCATGCAGAGTTAACTAACTCTTCTAGGACACAAAGGAAAACATGCCCTTAGCCACACAGTGTCTGTTAGACTGTTTCCTGTTGCTGCCACTACCCTACCTGACAGACAACCCAGTGAAGAAAAGATTATGGATTTGTTCCATCTTAGTGGGGAGGGCATAGCACAGCAGTTCTGTTCATGGCAGAAGAGGCAGAAGATAGAGGCTGTTTACATCACAGTGGACCAGAAAGCCAAGACAGAGGCAGGAGCTAGGGTCAGGTTTAACCTTCAGAGATTCAGCTACAGTGACTTACTTCCACCAGCTAGGCTCCAGCTCTTAAAGCATCCACAGCTTCCCAAAATGGTGCCACCAGCTGGGAAACAAGCATTCTAACTCATGAGCCTGGGTTTGGGTGGGTGTTATATTTAAAACATGACAGAGTCAGAGCGCTCCTCCCAGGGAGCCCACCAGAGAGCAACAGGAAAGAACATCATGAACACAACCTTCACTTTCATGTGACCTGGGGTGACCTCACTGCAATGTGGGCCATCCTGCAGTTTCAGAACTCATACTGGGGACTAGAGAGGTGGCTCAGAGGTTAAGAGCACCTGCTACTCTTGCAGAGGACCCTAATGAGTTCATTTCCCAGCAATCACACATAGCAGCTCACAACTACCTGTAAATTTAGCTCTAGGGCATCTAACGCCCTCTTCTGGCCTCAAGGGGCATATTATAGTAATGTGCATGTGAACATGCTTTTATACACACACACACACACACACACACACACACACACACATACACATAATTAAAAAACTAAATCTGTTTTACTGGCATTTTGCTTATTGAAAGAGGGGCTAGGCAGCAACAGCCTGGGTGAATATGATTGACACGCATCATTTTGGTGGTGTGTCTCTGAGACAATACTGAAGGCATGAGACAATTAAGTTATGCAAGCCCCAAATGAAGGCCCACATGCACACAGGGGCCTTCGCTAATGCAGCAGCTAGATGCTTGGGATAGTACATTAACAACTGGATATGGAAATGCCCAAGTTGATTCCTAGCATCCCCTCATCAGCTCAGGTAGAAAAGCACACTTTCAAAACCCCTGCATGGATGATTGATCTGCCATGAATGGCCATGCTTGTGGCTTTGAGGGCCACTCAGCAGACCAGGCTCTACCCTCGGATTCCTTCACAGCTTAACCATTTCCACATTATTAGAGGAAAGCTGTTTAAATGTGTCTGGACCAATCATCACGGATTATGTGTATGTGTACATATTGGGGTAAATCTCTGCCTCTCCAGCTTATGGAAATCTACAGGGGACACTAGTCCTATTAACCCAAATGATTAGTATTTGCTGAAATGGCTCGAAGTATCCTGGCAGGCCTGAGGCTCAGAAAGGAGTCAAAAAATTCCATGAGTATCTGGCAACTTTGAAGAATCTAAAAATATGTTAAGGACATCATAAAACAGAAGATTCTAAGGCCTTGGAAAAAAATACTGGTATGGTGCTAATTTCTAAGTGCAGAATGAAGTCTAGTATATAAGCACGAATCTCACATTCCCTTGTCTGGGTGCTGTCTCCTGGCTCAATCTCTCTCATCATTCAGGCCATTTATCCTTTATGGAGAAAGAACAAGGACTCAGCACCATCTTGGTTGTTTTTTTTTTTTTTTTTTTTTTTTGGCTTCTCAACAGTACACTGATGTTATCACTTCCTGACATGAGGTCACACATCTGTGCGTCTTTTAAAGATTTATCTTATTTTTACTTATGTGTCTATGTGTGCATCTGGGTGTGGGTATGTGCATATGTATGTGCAGTTGTGCATAGAGGCCAGAAGAGTGAGTGAGATCTCCAGGAGCTGAATTAGAGGTGGTTATGAGTCTCCCCACATGGGTGCTGGGAGCTAAACTCAGGGACTACGTAAGAGCAGCCTTTAATTACTGAGCCATCTCTCCAGACCATTTGTATAACTTTTAACTACACATTTGATTCCTCCCTCAAGAGCAGACACCTCTTTGTGGCTTGGGGTGTTACCTTGTTTTCCATTACACCTCCAATGGTGAGTGTAGACAGAGGCACGCCATTGAGTTTTTAATGACTAAACAGGATTCCATCCACAGACTGAACAAACTAGCTATCTAAAAATCGATCTGAAAATGAATGACATGATGGGTAGAGAAGCACTCTGTAAATGCTGAGACACAATACACATGCTTATTTATTGCCGTGAAATGTGGGATGTGGTAGATCAAAAATAATTCCTGGTGACAAGATCTTCACATGGATCAGTGAGGTTGGAAGACGTTAGTCAGGCTAAAGAGCCTGGTACATAAATTTTTCCCAAGTGCAGGGGACCAGGTGATTGGACGCTGGCATCTTTATTGGAATTGATCTGTTAACTCAGAATTTATTACGGGATGTTTCTCTAATTACGCAGAGAGTTCAAGCCTCGTCAAAGGTTTCATGGAAAGACGAAAGAGGGGCTTCTGCAGACAGGGATGTCCTGAGAGCACCGCACTCCAAGAACCGCAAACGTGGCTGCTGCTGCACTGGTGAAAGCACAATGGTGGTGGCAACCTGCACAAGACCCACATAAGACCCAGCCAGGCAAAAACTTCCAGTACGGGTAGCCCGAGCCAAGGAATTGTCGGCAGCTGATGGCTGCTGCGGGAGGGAGAGTCACTTTTCTTTGGGATCTGCACATGCCCCCAGTAGATGAGCCCATACCTGTATGCATATGACAGCAGGAACAGGATTCCATGCATTAATCAAAAAAGAAAACTTGAAGTTTGAGATCTGTCAGGTGGGCCCTGGGGGGAGCTAGGATGGGTATGATTGAGATATACATGTGTGAAATCTTCAACGAATAAATAAAGCATAAAAGGGAAAGATTCATGAATGATTTCCTTATTTGCAACAGGAAGCCAGGAAGATCTCTTGTTTCTATCACTTTATAGTATGCCGTGGGTTCAGTATCCTGCCGGAAGTGTTATCTATGGCAGTGTGTGTGTGTGTGTGTAAAGCCATCATACTGGATTAGAGTTCAAATAACAGCCGTGTTTTCATTCAATCTTGCCTCTTTGGGGACAGTTCCACACAGATGCCATTCAAAAATTATTCTGGAGAGCCTGGGGTGAGGTACAAAGAAGCTGAGTGCGGGAGATGGCCTGAGCAGCCCAGAAGACTAAATAGAATATTCCTGAAGGTTCAAATGTGTCCTTAGACATTATCTAGAGAAAGTACAATCTGGAATCCAGCTGAAATGTCTACTCTTTCCTATCCCCACTCCTCCTTTCCCTCCCTTTCCTCTTTTTCTCCTCATCCTCTTTTTCTCTTCCCCTCTACCCTTCCTCATTTTTCCCACTATTGTCTTCATCTTGTCCTTGTGAACAATTCAAGATAGAGCAGAAGATTCAAGAAGGATATGTGTGTTAGAGAGATAATTAATCTTGGAATCTTGTTTGCTAAGTGTAGAGGAATTCAGGAATCCCAAGGTCAACTGGCAGTTTCCACAGCTGTGTCCTTAACACTTTGGGTGGGATATGACCACATGGCAGTAGCCAGGGAAGGAGAGTTTTCAAATCTGTGGCCAGACTGAATTCCTTAAGGCAGGAGAAAGGGGGTGAGGACAACCCACAGAAGCCTCTTTCCTGTCTCTCCTGGAGCATCACTACAAAAGGTGATTTTGATAGTGGGGCACATGGTACACTGGGTAAGGTGCCAGCTCCAAGGACAAGGACCCCCAGTGCTGGGGAGCCAAGACATCCCTGAGTCTACTGGCCGCCATCTTGGCTGAGTCTGTGAACTCCCGGTTCAATGAGA
This sequence comes from Psammomys obesus, assembly GCF_907164565.1. Lineage (NCBI taxonomy): Eukaryota > Metazoa > Chordata > Mammalia > Rodentia > Muridae > Psammomys > Psammomys obesus. Next base: position 34,231,649 of record NW_026596034.1, on the reverse strand, counting down.
AATCCTGTCTCAAAAACCTAAAGCTGATAGCCATAGGAGACACCTGATATGAGCCTCTGGCCCCCACACACACAACAAAGTGAACAGATATGTGTAACACACACACACACACACACACACACACACACACACACACACACACAGAGAGAGAGAGGAGAAAAAGAGAAAAAAGAGAGGAGAGAATGGAGATGGAGAGAATGAATATTAGTTTGAAATGACACTAGCTCTTCAATTTTACTTGCCATCTGAGGCTCATTAATTTTTCAGCCATGAGCTGGAGATGAAGCCAGGCTGCCTCCCTACCACTAAGGTACATCCCTAGCCCCACCAACTCCTATTTGGATAGTCTAAGAGCCTACTGTTTCTTCTCAAATAGTTAACAGGATGGATGGTATGATATAAGTCCCCTGGGGCTCAAGCATTTTTTGCACACCTGAACTGTGGCTTCTGCCTAGTTCCTGCTTTAGTTTCCTAGTTAGCAGAGAGAAGGAGGTGCCTCCCAGAGTCCTGCTGCTCCCCTCTCCCCATACATGGAATGAGAAGGGTAAAATTTTGTAGGGAATGGCAAGCCCTCAACCAGCAGGGAATGGATGAAGCATGCACAGGCAGTCAGTGGCTCAGCTAAGGGCCCTGGCTGCCTGAGTGAGCTCAGCATATATGAAATGTGCATCAGAGGAGTACCTCCATGCATCTCTTCCTGAAACCCTCTGCCTTAGCATGGTAGCCACTCCCTGCAGTTCTGTTCCTCCTTCTCTTTCTCCTTTTCCTCCCTTTCTTCCTCCTCCTTCTTCTTTTAAATGGAGTTGGACCTGAAGCTGGCCCTGAAGAGAGAGACTTTGCAGAAAATTTACAGGCCTGGTTTCCTTTCAGGAACATAAAAATGAAGCAGGTAAATGAAAGATAAAAATCACAAGTTACCAAACCTGAGAAGAAGGAGCTATGGGGAAGGAGGGAGTGGGGAGAGAGGAGGGAGGAGCATGGAAACAGAAGACAAACAGGGTAGCTGCAGAAAGTGCTCGACACTCGAGAAAGAAGCCAATCTATAAATGTAAATGATGTGTGCATAATTCTTATCATGAGAAAACACGCCTGGGAGGATAGAAGATGATAGATACAAACGTGTCTTGAAAAACATGAAGCATCCTCCAGATGCAAGGGAGAATTATGGAGCACTGAACCAACCTGCTTCATGAGAGGCATCATGCCTACAGCAGGGTCTGCAAGCTCACCCATCCATGCTCGTATGTGTGCCTCCCCGAATGTACCCAAATCTTCCCCTCTGGCATCTATAATTCATGCTCTTCTTGGTGAGTTAAATGTTTTAAACTTCTCAGTGGGGTTGGCCTCATAAGAGAAGTTTCCCTGACAGCAATAACAACAATGGTTATAACTCTCAGATGCCAAACCCAAACTGTATTTTCATATGGACATGGTCCCGTGTTGTAACATGACCACAGTACAGACTGTAAACCCGAGTCTGTCTGTTGAATTCTTCATAGAGTGCTGTTTCCTAAACATCTATTTTATTCCACCCAAACACAGCACGCCAGGGCCATTTGAGCACTAAGAGAGCCATCAAACATCCCTGTTATACTGTTTTAATTATAAGCTGCCCCCTTTTCGGGCTTATTTCAATAGATTATTGCCCTGCTGTGTAATGCTATGTATAAAGAAACAGCAGTATCTCTTGCTGGTATATTGTGGAAATTAAAATTCTCAATACTACTTCAGTAATTAATTTCCAAAAGAGAACCCAGTTTCGTTTAATAAAGAGATTAATGGAAAGGTAGCAGATAGATGCGTTTCTCGGGAGCCCTACCGCATTATTTGCTCACGTTCGAATAATGGAACCATTTCAGAGGACTTGGTAAATCTGGCCACAATCAATTCTGTTCCTCTCAGCATAGAAATGCCTTGGTGAAGAGGGGAGGGGCTCAAGAAGCAGGGCAGACTGAGCAGGCTGGATGCCTTGAAAGTACAGAAGTGGCCGAGCGACTGATCTCTCAGGATGCTGTAGCTGGGAATCTCTTGTTGAGCAGCAAGGCTGTGCAGGGCAGGGGATGTAGCCAGAGGCAGAGATGAGGCTATGTAGGGAATCCTGTCTTTAGTGGGCGTGGGTAGAGACAGATGGTGTTCTAGTCGGTACAACCTGACCCACGGGCATCGTCACCGCCTTCTGTGTGCTGCTGAGTTTTAACTGTCAACCTGACACAAGCAAGCATCATCTGAGAAGGAAGTTTCAGCAGGGGGATGATCTAGCTCAAGTCAGCCTGTGAGCATATCTTACTTGTAAATGGATATGGGAAGACCGGGCACACCGTGGGTGGTGCCATTTCATGGGCTGGACCCCAACTGTACAAGAATAAGGAAAGCTAGCTGAGAAGCAAGCAAGTGAGCAGGCGGCATGGCCACGTTCACTTCTGTTTGCCCTGGACTGTGATTGCTATGTAAATAGCTACTCAGCTTCATGGCTTGAGTTCCCCCTCAGTGATGGACTCTTAACCTTGAACTGTTCAGAACAAACCAATTTCTAAGTTGCTGCTCAGGATATTTTCTCATAGCAACAGAAATGACACTAGAACATAATTATCTTTTACAGCACGCCTTATTCGTGTTATTTATTCCTTATGCTATTCCCTAGGAGGTGGGTATAGCTATCTTCAAACTCACCGTGTGCACAAGAACATTAAGGCATGGTGAGATATCATATCAACAAGAGCTTGGACTCAGACTCAAGACTTCTGAAAATACCGTCCGTGTGCTAAGGGAACCCAGGCCCTGCTTCCTGGCCCGTCACCCCCACTACATAAGCAGGTGGTAAGAGGTCTTCTGTTTAATGATGGAGGATAGAGAAGGAAGAAAGGGTTACTCAGACCTAGGGACCATATCTTTCTCTCCCACAGCCAAGGTGGCAATCAGAGCCCCGAGATGACAAGGGGACATGGAGGTCTGAGCTATGCATGTGATGATGGGGCTTATCAGAGCTTCCAACCTTGCCCATTCAGGGGTCATAGCACATCCCTGGGTACTCCCTGACTATCTCATTTGATAATCAACCTCAGGTGTCCATAGGTAATGAACATCCATGGATTAGGTAGCTTTCTGAAGCTATAATCCCCATGTACTTCCTCCACATTTCCCCCCAAAGCCTTTCTAGGCTAGAGTGACCCATCCTGCAAACTAGGCCAGAAACCCATCCTCTCTTGGTACACACAGTACTCTACTGTCTCACACTACCTTTCCTGTTCTAATTACAGCTAAAAATTCTCATCCTCCCAGTTAATTCCATCTCCGCATTCCCAAGTCCAAATGGATGATGGCCTGCACTGTTCAAATAATCAGTGTATGAGGCATGAAAGACAGCAATCCACTTTTTCAGTAATAAACATACATGAATCCATAATAATAAAATGAATGGGAGGTGAGCCAGCAGAGGAGGAAAGAAATCAGCTGAAATGTAGGGGTAACCCACTTAGCAGAAAAAAGTCCCTCAAGCAGAGATCCCATCTCTTCCTAAGAGATTCTAATAACAGAGAAGTGGAATTACTCTGATGCCCCTGGGAAAGCGCAGAGCCAGGTCACTCTGAAGGCCAGAGAATGAGACACAGATGAAGCTGAGGGACCCTAGTATCCTTGTCTCCTACCCATGTATCAACATGACTGTCCCTTCTCCACCAAACCCAGACAACAGAGCTCTTCTCTGAAAGGAATAGACTAAAGAGGCTCCACCATATTGTTGAGATCAGGCTGTTATTTTAAGGTGTATAAAATGGTGGGTTTTTGAAGCTGTGTACTGGCCTGGAAGATTCCATTTTATAAGCATCTTTTTACCCCATTCTGAAGGAGAAAGAAGACTGCAGCCCCAGGGTGAACCCAGAGACTTCTCTGTCTGTCAGGTATCCCATCCAGCATAGATGGATAAATGACTTATTCCTGGGAATAGAAAAGGGGTCACCCTATAAGTTTATTGGGAGAGAATTGAAAATATGGGGCTACCTGGGCATATAAAATCATCATAAAGGAAACTTATTAGACATAGTAAATCCAGAAAAGGTTCTAACTCTATCACCTGGATCCCGGAAGGGGAAAGGCATCCAGCTGTTTCTGGATACCTGCTGAGGAATGTGTCAATGATTGAAGACTTTGAACTGGACCCACAGTCTCAGTGTTTCATGCTACCTGCCCACTCACCTGTCTGACTATCTAGTCATGAACCTGATCCACTGTTTCCTGCTCCTTGCTGTATATCTGGCTTGGTCTTTTTACCTTGGATTTTGATGCTATGCTAACAAATACAAGCAGCTTCCCCCTGGCACTGGTTTGGTTCATTATCTTATCTTTATAGACTCTTTCTTAGCATACTTTTGAAACATCTTGAGCTCTGCTGCAGTCTCTTTGGCTTGTGTTCATTGTATAAGACAAAATACAAATGCACCTATACTCACACATATATACACCACACTATATATACATCTACATCTACATCTACATATACATATATCGCATACACACATCAAACACACACACCAAACTTATATATATACACACACACACAAGTATACACATACCACACCACACACACACACACACACACACACACACACACACACACAGAAAGAAGGGGAGAGAGAGAGAGAATTACTGTGTGCTCTGTAGTATGTGATATGAGAGTTAATAATGGTAATTAAGATTAGAATAAAAAAAAACAACAACAACCCTGCTTCATCTTAGCCAAGCTTCCAAGGTAGGCCGATTTTATGACAAATTGCTGTCATTAAATCTCCTAAGCCTTGTGAATTTACTGTTACTCAATAAATTCTGACATTGTGGAAAGACATAGCATTATTACGTTTCAGGCATAGTGTGCTCAGGATAAAAATGTATATTAGGAAAGAGGGGCTAGACAGGAAGAGTCAGGACTACACACTGATTGGTCAGACACATGTCCTTTGGGTGACAGGCTTGATTCCTCCAGGCAAGAGAATCCAGATCTCTTCTCCAGAGAAACTGACTCTTGCAAGAGAAGCTCATTACAAATGCTGGCGGTAGCATCATCTGCACTGAGGCATGTCAGCTGACACACTGTCCACACCAAGCTGCTAATGAGTCCAGTCATGCTTTAAAGATAACAGGCAGCCAAGAATTACAACATGTGATCAGAGTTTCTCACACTGCAGAGACAAAAGCAAAAGGAAGAGAGGATTAGAAGCCACAGAGAAGAGAACATTTAACAAAAAAAAAAAAATCCTGTATCGATAAGGACTTTGAAGAGAGAGTTTACTGCACTGACAAAACAAGGAAGACTCCTAAAAAGAACACCTCGAAGAGGCAGAAGGAACAAACAGCCATTAAAATCTCAATGGCAAAGAGCAAACAATCATACTTGAATAGAATAGCCAGAAGATGAAATCCAATAAGTTATTTCTAAAAAACAAAGATGTAAGGGGATATAAAGGGTAAGAAGACTAGATGAAGTCACCAGGATGCCCAACATTGATTTAAAAATGTGTTCAGCCTAGAATTCCATACCCAGCCAAACTGGCAAGTCTTATTGTCTGGTATGCAAAATGCACAGGCTGTGGAGAAGAGGAGGCTGGATGCTAGAGAAAGGCAAGAATTCCAAGTGTGATGACCAATTATGACAATGTTTGAAAATAGCCAGCTTTAGCATGACTGCCAAGGACTCCATGAAAAGTGCTAACAAAAGCAGAGAAAGAAATGGATCACATGACATACCTTAAGACCCTGAAGGGTACTTTATAGTTATGTTGGAGAGCTTGGTGTAAGATTCAATAACAAGTCTTTGTTTTTTCCTTTTCCTGTGTGTGTGTGTGTGTGTGTGTGTGTGTGTGTGTGTGGCCAGCTTGCCCTGGGTGTTCTGCTGTCTCCACCTGGCCTCAGAAGCAGTGCTCAAGCCCACTATCATTTGCAAGGGGGTGGGGGAACCTGAATTCCAGTCATCCTGTTTGCATAGGGCTTTAACTGTTGAGCCACCTTCCCCAGGCCTTACTAACAGATATTTAGAATAGGAAATAAAACTGAGGTAATTATAAACTTCAAGAAAATTTAAAAAGTGTATATAATACATAAAATTTCATCAGAGCAGTCAAGATAAATGTGATTTAAAGTAGATTCTTATTATTGCACAGAATATAGCTGGAGGGGACAATAAACTACATGTGCCACTTAAAAGCTAAATCTTCACTTTCAATAGAAAAAAGTAAATGTCTTAATCAAAGCTATCGGATAAGAGCATAATGACAGCATATTTATGGGTTGAAAAATATGTAGATAAATAGCAGGAAGATGAATGTGCTAGAAAGGATTTAAGTGCTTCTGTTAGCAGTAATTACAGATGGGCACACAACACAAATGCTATAAGCCATGGTACTTATATATATTTCTTCAACTAAAACCAACCATGGTAGAAATTTGAATCCTTTGTCTGGGGCCAACTTTGAGCCTCCAGTTGCCCTCAGTCTCTGTCAGAAGGTAACAGCTGCACACTGAGAAGATTACACATACTAAAGAATTGTGGTTGGAGCCATGGCAAGGAGGTGAGTCCAAGCTTGAAAGTTTGAAAAGCGTCTTGATATTAGCAAATACAACTCTTGAAGGGTTAAACTGTGTATGGGAGACTTTCTGATGCGTGTGGATGCTACCTGATTAATCCCACTTTGTTGGTGATTGGTGAGATGCTGCCAGGCCCAATGGCTTCAGCATTGGTCTGGAGTGGACTTGGACAGAGAAGGGGTAGAGCTGAGTCACATGGCTCAGGACTGGGGCTATAAGGGTATGTCACTGTCACCGTGTCATCCCCTGCTATTAACCATGAGGTGCAGAACCCTGGAGAGCAGAGTGGAGAGAGCTGTGCAAAAGCCACCCATATCCCAGTGCTCTGGGTTAAGAGGATCTTTTCTCACATGAACCAATCAGAAACGGGAGGTCATGAAATAGCCAAGACCTTTCAAATAAAGAAGGTCCACTATCATGTCCTCAGCTGAGATCTGCCAAGTCTCTGCATATCTCAAGGAAGAGAAATGAGAGGAAATGAATATTTTTGAAAAGGCAGATCTGAGTTCAGAACAACACTCCTTGCCTGATCTCCTGACAGTAAAAGGTCACTGTTACATATTCATTGGCCATGGAACCATGGAAAATGTTAGAGGAAAAATTGGACAACCATCTCCAGCTAGAGAGTGTTCTGCATAAAAATTTGAAAGAGTTGCTTCCTGTACTTACTCCCACCCAAGAGATTAGGAAAACACCTGTTTCAGAGAAACACACTGGAGTCTCCTTATGACAGCCCACTCAAAGGGTCTCTGTTCTCTGGCACAATCATACTCAGCACAGTCCCCTTTTCTGTCCTTCATTATTCATCTCTTACTTTTGAGAGACCACAGAATTAAAAATTAGTTTTTTGGGTTATTGATTTAAAGTTTAAAGCACAAGCCTAAATAAACAAAGGCCAAACAGTTGGAGACATGTCCAGCCACCTGCAGGGTGGAATCAGCCTTACTGCGTTTTTCCCTGCCCATTAGAGATCCCATTGCTAGGAAACTGGCCCCTTTCCCCTAGGACAGCCAAACAAGGGAAGCCAGACCATTAATAGTTTGGGGCCTTTCTACAGCTAATTAGTTTAAAATGTAACACCCCCTATTGTGTTTCAACCAATAGACAACTTGCTAGGCAGGAATGCCCCTGCTTTGGGCGCTCTGGGAGGGACTGGGACCTTTAAATCACCCATCTACCCTGAGCTTGGGGCTCTGCTCTCCACTGCTGCATCAGTGAGGGTGTGAGCCCAAGCTCTAGCTTGTAATAAAAAGATCCTCATGATTTTGCAATGGTCTCGACTCCTGGTGGTCTTTTGGGGTCTCGAGAATCAGGCACAACACTTTGTATCCACTTGTTTATCACGTGTTACTAAATACCATCTCCTGTGCCAAATCCTAAGAATACCATATTAGAGAGGGTGTACTTCTATCTCATTTGGATGTAGCACATAGCCCTTCAGAAGATGAACAACGTCCTATCAGTTTGGGTGGCTGCTTTAAAATACAGCCATATTAAAACCTTATTAATTTAGATTAATGAAATTTCTCAGAATTGGTGACCCACACAGACAATGTAAAATGATGGGAGAAAGCTTTTAAAACCATCAAAACCACTCCCAAATATTCTAGAAACATCCATTGACGTCTGTGTTGCCATTACTCCAGTGAGCTTTAGGAAATGCCCAACTCATGAATTTACAAAGAAACCCTTTCACTTTGAAAGTTATAAAAAAAAAATTATTTTCCCTATTTCTTTCTGCCTTTTCCTGGTTCATACTTCTTTGTTTACTTTAGAAGGGGCTTCCCCAGGTGAGGCTGGGGGACACCCGTGAGAGGCTCCCCAGGGTCTGCAAGAAGATCCAGGCCTTTTCAAATGCAAAACAGATTCCTCCTTCCCAATGGCTCCTGGTCTAATTAGGAAAACCCCAGGCTCTTTACCTGGACTTGGAAATATTTGAAAGGCTGAGCAGGCTCCTTTCCTCAAACAAAATGTCTCCCCAAGTCTGACTTTATTGACAAGTATTTCAGGAGAGAGAGCAAAGGAGGTTGTTTTTTTTTTTTTTTTTTTTGTTTTTTTTTTAATGTGACTCAGAGTCCTCCTGCACATTCGATTATACCACAGAAACAGGACTTACAGTGCTTCATGTCTTCTATCCCAGGGGGCTTATGGAGATGGACACCATCACCCACCAAGAAAATACAAAGCAGGTGACATGAAGCTAAACCCCATGCCTGTGCCTCCATAGGTGCCTGCTGTGACTTCTTATATCCAATAACTGTGACTGTATATTCTCCGGGAATAGGCCATCTGTGTGTCTTCCACTTGGATATTTCTAGAAATCTCTAGGCTTCACATCAATTGATAATGCCTTGCTGTGCCAGTTTCTTGCACCATGCCGTGATTACATGAAGGCCTGGGTGGTTAGGGGACCCAGGAACAGGACAGAACAATCTGACTAGCAAATGGGATACACATTTGTTAGAGGTCTTAAGATTCCTGAGTGAGTGCCTCCTTCTTCTTAGAAAGTCCAAAACCATGTCCAGATACCCAACTGTCCTCTGGAGAGAAAGATGGGTCGCAGGGAAGAGCCTCTAGCTTACAGAGAGGCTGAGTCAAAGACCTGGAACGTGCTTGTCACAGTCGGCAGTCAGTTAAGGACACTTCGATCTTAGGTCTGTTGCTGTGGAAAACTCTTCCCAAAAAAAGGCAAGTTAGGAAAGGAAGAGTTAATCGGCTTATGATTACAGCTTACGGGCCATTTCCATAGGGAAGTCAAATGAGGAACCTGAAACATCCCATTCACAGTCAAGAGCAGCAGCGAGGGGGCATACATGCCTGTATCCCTGATTGCTTGTTCTCAGATAGCTCTCTTCATCCCTAGACAGAGCAGGGCCCAGCCCATGCCATGGTTCTGAGCATATTCAGGGTAGGTCTGTCCAACTCAATGAATGATGGAGACAACTCTCCACAGACAAGTGCACAGGCCCAACCTGTTCTAAGTAATTCCCCATTGAGACTCTCGGCCCAGATGAACCCTGGTTGTGTCCAGTTGACAGTTAACAGCACAGGAAGTGGAGTGGGGCTGTGTGTGCCTACCTAGCATGGGTGACCTGCATGGAACTGGATATTGGTGATTTGTCCTTGTCTGGCCTGGCTGCGGAGAAGACTGGTGACACCAGAAGAAATCTGGACTCCTATCCTGAAATCTGAGTATTGACTGAAGTGGCCAAAGGATCTGTCAACCCATTCATTCCAGTGGCCTCACCTAAAGAGACCTTCACCTGTTCTTGCCTCCAATGTCCAGAGCTTGCCCAGCCCACAGCCCCTCAAAGGGCCATGTTCCATCTGCTGTAGGAGATTCTTGACCAACATTTGACTTCCTGTTTTGTTTTTTTAAGCATCACGATGGGCACACTACATGATGTAATCATGATAAATATGTGACAAGATAAGGTGCCCTTGACGGTGAGAAGAGGCCTAGCAGGGTGGAGCAGCATCATGGGAACAGGCTTTACCTGCGTGTTTTCTCTGCTCTGGCTGCTCAAAGCATGGTCTGGGAGCCCAGTGTCATGAGCGTCACCTGGGAGCTACAGAGGTAGACTCTCAGCACCCACCAAGGCATTCGGGTTAGCCCCAAATCAACCAAGCGGCCTGTCCAGCAGATCCTTCAGGTGAAGCTGGCCCACACAGAACCCATGGTGCCATAGAGAAGACTGAGAAGGATTCCAGGGTTCCCCGAACTGGATGCTCACATACCTTCATTCTTTCTGGGATGCTGGACTCCTATCCCCAGACATTCCTGCCCCACTGCTTGAAGACTTTTATCAAAATACACTTTTGCATAGGACCTTAGATCAGGGCTTTTAAAACTGGATGTTCTAAGTCACTTTCAGAGCACAGAATCATTTCCAGGTCAAGATCAACATCTTACCCAGCAGGCGATGGAGGGGAGGAAGCAGAAAGCAGTGTGCGGTGGAGACGGTAAACACAGGCCCCGCAGCGTTGTGATAAGTGTGCACGCGCCAGGAAGCCGGCGCTATCTTCAGAAGAACCTCAGAATCTCCTCATCAAACACCTGAAAGCCACCTCTTACGTTTAGGAAGAGTTATCCCAAGAAAGAGCCATGTAAAATTGTCCTCTGTGTAGCTTGTAACTGTTAGAATCACTCAAGAACCAGGGCCGGAGGGATGGCTCCATGGACAAGGGCATCTGCCACTAAGCGTGCCAACCTGATTTTCATCCCCAGCATCCAGATGGTGAGAGGAGAGGCCCACCTTCATGTTGTTGTCTGTTGTCCACACGCGTGTGATGGCACACTAGCACATGTGTACATATACACGGTAAGCAAATAAGATTACTTATAAATAACATTTATGAGGTTCCGTAATGACCCATCACAGATTGTCCCTAGAATTTCAGCCTTACAGGAAGCTTGCTTCCTGGGTTTGAAGAGGGAAACACAAGCGCACTCTTCATTTAGCTCTTTGCTCTGGGATGGGAGGTTTCCTGGCATCAAGCTTTAAGCCCCACCATGGCAAGGCTGCCTGGGCAGGGTTTTGCATCCTGACATTCTCCTGCCTTATGTGCAGCATTTCCAGCTGCTTTGGGGCTTATATGCTATATCATGATGCACCTGACACTTCTCTGGTGGCAGTATCTATGAGGCAAATTTATCAAGCAAGGCAACACAGGAAAAAAGCATATCCACTGGCCATCTGATCAAAGATGCTGGGAAAAGGGAATGGGTGGAGTCATGCCCTGGCACTTATCCATCAATGCCGAGGATGCGCCATCCAGCCTGCTTCTGGATTCACCGTGCAGAGCCTGAGAGCAGCTTTCCCAGTGGAAATGCTGGCAGTTTTCACAAGCTCCTTTTCACAGTAGAGGAGCCAGGACTGGTGATTGCCACAACGTTAAGATTTGTGCCAATCTAATTCAGAACTTGCTCTTAGCCACCATTTCCCCCTCCTCTATCTTATCTAAACCACCTCAGAAGCAGCAGCAGCAGCAGCAGCAGCAGCAGCAGCAGCAGCAGCAGCAG